>NW_024582534.1:988406-989385 GCF_018398535.1 Haplochromis burtoni | reverse complement strand
CATCTGAGTGAATCTGTGGCAGACGTGTACACACTGTGTGTGTGTGTGTGTGTGTGTGTGTGTGTGTGTGTGTGTGTGTGTGTGTGCGCGGGGTAGGGGAACAAGAAGCCCTGGGTACCACAGAGTACAGGCTCAGGAAACAAATGCTACGGTAAATGGACGCCATCGTAACAGATACTGAGTTATCAGTCACGATGGCTGCGTCATACAGAAGTTTACAACTGTTCAAAATCACATTACATATATGCAAGATTATATAACAGATCAAGACGTCTTTATCCCAGATTTGTTGCAAAAATACAGAGAACAAACACAACAGCAGGAACCAGTAATGACTGTAGACAAACGTAGCTGGTGTGGGGGGATCTGGGCACCTCTGCTTGGGCTGCTGCCCCCCACAGACACAGATAAGACGTCCATGTCATGAAGCCTTCATGCTTATTAAGAAACACTGCTGAGACCTAAGAGCACATGTCAAAGGTGTAACTCATATTTGAAATGATATATTTTGTCCATCTGCTCTCTTTCTGCAGTGTAAAGGAGGCATGTATCATCTTGTGCCTTAATGTGGGCTCTGCTATTCTGCTGAGGTCTCTCATAAAAGAGTCTGACATGACCAGAGACTGTGCAGGTACGGGAGATCCTCCACCCGAGTCGGCGCTGAACGAGCTCGGTGTTTTCTGTTTGGCGCCGTGTGACGTGTTGATTCTCCTCTCTCTGAGAACCTCGTGGTTTCCCTCCTGATCAGTTTACTCTTTCTTTTGGTCATTAGCATTTATGTTCCTCGTAGCTTTCAGAGTTGGTCACATGATGTTCAGTAAGTTTGTCATTATTCGTTTCATCTGTTCTTTCATGGGGTATTTAATGGCTATGACGTGAGATGACCCAAGTACACAACCACTGTATAAATAAACCCAAGTTGTGTAAAACAGTTCTTTTGTTGTTTTTGTGAGAGACACACACACACTCACACACACAC
>NW_024582534.1:982469-986590 GCF_018398535.1 Haplochromis burtoni | reverse complement strand
TACATGAGTGTGTTGGTGAACGTGCAGCAGAGTCACGTGAAGCAGCAGCTCCACCAACAAACATCTGAGTGAATCTGTGGCAGACGTGTACACACACACACACACAGTATATTATTGCTATTGTGTGACTGTAGCTGTTATCTCCAAAGCTACGTTCTCATATCACACTGTGGTTCACTGTTGTGGTTTTATGGCCTCACTTCTATCTACACCAACCACCTAAAGAGCTCCAAAAACCTGCCTCATTATAAAAGCTCAGACCCCCACAGCTGACTCGTTATCAGCCTCAAACATACGTTCACAGAAAGGCTTTCTAAAACCTGGAGAAACATCTGACAGAAGCTCAATATTACGATCAGACGTAACATCTGATCGGTAACATAATGGTGTAAAGTTTATTAGTATTATTACCGACTGAGTGTTGCTGAGATGATCCACACTTCTTTCATCTCTTAACTCAGTTGTTACCAGTCAGTACAAAATCATCTGTTTGTAGTTTAACACTGTAACACTAAGTAACACTAAGGTGACTAAGTACTTGTACTTCAGTGGGATTTTCTGGTATGTCTTGATGCTCAATCATCCAGGTAAGTGTTTCTTACCTGGATTCTTTTTTAAACTTTTTACTTTTGCTCTCAACATTTTTACACAAAGGTTTGAACTTTCTTCTACTGACATTTTCAAAATGGTTTCATTTCATGAGGTTTAACCCAAAACATGCAGTTTGTCCATTGGTTACAGTGCTATACTCATGGTCAAAGTTGGGCAGAGGGATCCAGAACAGCATTTTTAGTCCAGGTGTCTTTAAGTTAAGGTCTCAATAATCCAGTTAAAAACAAGAGGGATCATAAAGGAAGTAACATGTTTTTACATGGAAGGTAATGCCAAATATCTATCAGCACATTTCTGTCAGCTCAACAAATATCAGCAAACTCATAAACTCTCCTTGTGCATTTTATCACACAGTGTGTCTGCCAGCAACAACCTGTACTCAGAAAATCTGCTGGAGTTCACAACAGAAATGACTCTTTTCCACTGATGTTAGGCTTCCTGTTATGTACTGTGTGCGACAGGCAGGATCGGTGGACCCAAAGTGGAGACTCACGGAGTAAACTCAAACTCAGATTTAATGCTACACGGCAGAAAAACAGAAAGCTCACTTAAACTAGAAACATTAAAAGGGCTTAAACAGGCAGAACACAGAGCATGAAACGACCAAAGGGCTACACAGAGGGATAACGAGGGAATGGGACACAGGAGGAGAGCACAGCTAAGAGAAATTAGACCTAACGAGACAAGGGAAGCAAAACTAGAAACACTGACATGAAACAGACTTTCAAAGTAACACAGGAAACACAGAGATGCAGACTTGACAAGGAGATACAGCTGACAGAGTCAGAGCAACACAGAGACAGAAACCAGAAGACTAGAAACTCCAACACGGAACCCCAAAGACTAGAAATAATAATAAAAAAGACAAAATCAAGTTCAATAATAATGCAAAACTCAGCACACTGGGTCAACAACCCAGGTACCCTAACATGCAAAAGTTGATACAGTGGAACCCCGGTTTACCCCATTTAACCAAAAATTCAAGTTACGGAGGCACTTAACGGCAACATTTCTGCCCGTGGTACGGCAAAATGCCCGCGTAACGAAATAGATAAAATAGAAAATCAAAACAAATTCAATTAAATTCCATAATGTTATGTACATGTACGTATGTATGCATGCATACGCATGCTTTCTTCAACCTCCACCACCTCCTCCTCCACCAAGAACTTCGTCTTCAGCCAGCATCGCCTCACTCAAAAGGCGATGGAAAAAGGAAAAAGACCCTCTGGAACGAATTAATTTCGGGGTTCCACTGTATTCTCCTTTATTAATATTATTTTATTATTATATTCATATAGCACAAGGTTCAGTTAGCTTCAAACAAAGACAGCTGGTAGAAAAATCCTTCAAACAGCTACTTTATACGTCGTACTTTGAGTGCATTTCAATACCTGTACTTTTTCACATTTAATTGGATCAGTGAATCAGTGCTGGAACCCCAAATTTTTAACACGCCTATCTGTACTTCTACTTAAGTCGGGGGCGACCGTGGTTCAGGGGGTGGGAGCCTCTCCGGTCAAGTTTCTGACGTCTGTCTATCTGTAACCGGGAGGTTGCCGGTTCAATCCCCCTGCTCTGTCTGTCCTGGTCAACACTGGTTGTGTCCTTGGGCAAGACACTCCACCTACCGCCTACTGGTGATGTCCAGAGGGGCCGATGGGCGATATGGCAGCCTCGCTTCTGTCAGTCTGTCCCTGGGCAACTGTGGCTACAACTGTAGCTGCCTCCACCAGTGTGTGAATGAATAGTGGAATTGTAAAGCGCTATATAAATACAATCATCATTATTATTACTTAAGTAGAAGTATATATGTGTATCAGAAGCTTTCTAATAAATGAATAAGACAAGAGGTAACTATATAATTAATAATCAATTCACTCTATAATCAATCTGATAACAATACTTCCTCTATTGTTTCGTGAAGTTGCTAAATGTTGGTGATGTTCTGAGGTCTTTGAACATCATGCTGCTTCTGGTCATGTGTGGATGTTTTTCAGTTTCAGAGGTGGTACAAAGTACAAATACTTCATTACTGTACTTAAGTAGAATTTTCAGGTAACTGGACTTAAGTATTTCTTTTCTGACACCGATATCTGTACTTTCTACTCCTCAGATTTCCAAAACAGGTCACTTTTGGTTTGAGACATTTGAGGGGAGATTTCTGGTGTGCTGGACATTTGCTCAGTGGGCCGATGCACTTGCAGGCTCATCGGTCATATTATTACTTTTTTCTTAGTAAATATAATTTTACATGTTATGGGCCGGTGTTGTGCCGAACAACAAAAATGAAGATTGTCTGTAAATGGTTGTAAATGACTTGCTGGCCTATAATCTGTGACACAGATATCAAACATATCTCGTGTCAATTATTATTATTATTAAGTTATTTTAAGGCAGAAACAGCATTTCTGTCACACAGTTGTAGCTGCAGTCCTTATGTGGCAAAGGGACTTTATACATATATTCTTTATTCTGAATGTGACTTTTTCAAAGGTCAGGCCAAGAGGACAACAAAACTTGCAATGAATATAACATTAATATAACGATATTTTGAGATATTGATTATAAAGTAGAAGACAGAGTATGTACAATTACACAGAGTCATAAAGATACTTGCAAAACAGGTAATATCCTGATGTTATATCTATTATATATGTTATATTTGCCCATGGTAAATTCTCTTGACTGCATCTGTATCAACTTGTGCAACGATGTTAGACATCACTCTTTGGTACAAGACTGGGACTTGTAGCCCATCCAACAGAAGAGGAGGGGGCACAAAGCGACTGATGAGTGTCTGGTCATTTCAAAAGGAGCTTTTCTATAAGTTCAACAAATATCAGCAAACACACAAATCGTTTGTGTGCAGCCTGTCGCACACTGTGTCTGCTAGCTAAAGGCACAGCTGATGTATTTCTCAAGGAGGAAAAAGAATAAAGATAAAGAATAAGGGAAGAGATCACTTCACTCAGAGATGATGAAAGACAAGACAGAAGAGGAAGACAAGTGGTTATTTTTAAAGATAAGGACCTTCACTGTAAGGTGAGTATTTAAAGTTTCTGCCGGAGGTTTCTTCCTGTTCAAAGGGAGTTTTTCCTTCCCACTGTTGCCAAAGTGCTTGCTCATAGGGGGTCATATGATTGTTGGGTTTTCTCTGTGTGTATTATTTTAGGGTCTACTGTACAATATAAAGCGCCCTGAGGTGACTGTTGTTGGGATTTGAATTTAAAATTGAGTTCCGTCTCCTGCTGAGTCTGCTTTTGGGTCTGTTCACAAAACACACTGGCGTACCCCGCCATGAAAGTTTGAAGCCTAATCCTAAAAGATAAGATGGGGCCTGATTATTTAAGACCTTGTATGTGAGGAGCAGGATTTTGAATTCTGAATTTAACAGGAAGCCAAAACAGGAGAAATCTGCTCTCTTTCTAGTCCCTGTCAGGACTCTTGCTGCAGCATTTTGGATCAGCTGAAGGCTTTTCAGGGAGTTTTTAGGACTTCCTGATAAT
>NW_024582534.1:960033-981311 GCF_018398535.1 Haplochromis burtoni | reverse complement strand
ACAAACTGGAGTCTCTGGATTATCACAGTATTATTGAACATTTAAATCACCTTGAAGTGATTCTTGTTTTGTGCTATATAAATGAAACTGAATTGAATTTAGTCGATATAAATTCTTATCAAATATTAAGCATAACTTTTGCTTAGTGAATTCAGCTACACTGTAACCTTAAATCCAGAGTTGATGCTTGAAATAACATTGTGTTGTAACAGTTTTTGTCACAGAAGACAGTGAAGTTCATGCAGTGTAGCTCTGTTACAGACAACAGCTTTGTAGAAGAGCCTGGCCCATCCACTGTATAATGTATATTATTAAAAACAGTTTGTCACAAATATTCATTTAAAAAACTGACAAACATCTTTTGAAACACTGTGTTTTATTATTTATTATTGTGTCGCCCAAATCACAGCATAGATCACTATTAATGTTTCTCCGCCCACCCTCCCTCTCTTTGATATTAGAGTGTAAAGGGGAAACTGTCTGACCCTCACATGAAGCATTCAGGTTTGGAATAGGAGCACATCTGCACTCTCTGCTCTAAGACAGGATCTCCTTCTCTGCAGGATGCCTGGAAACATCCGATCAGGTATTTCAGGAACAGAATTGTGCATACAGGAGGTGAAAGGATGGACTGTGTCTTTATCTGCATGTAATCCAATCGTCCCTGTGTGTGACTTTACAGTGGAGTTTTATTTCCTGATTTTTCGTCTTACCTTAAATATAAAAAAAATACATCTACACTTTCAAAAGGTAGGTTCTTTAGTAATAGATTACATTCAGTTGAGACTAATGTTTTGAATTGTCCTTTGTCTCTCCTAGTCTCTGTGGTCTTGGTAGGTTTGTTGTGCTTGGTGTTCTGCAGTCAGCCGACCAGTCTGGATGCAGCCCCCCTCTGTACGAATGCCGAGGCTGGGTGTCACGTCCTCTCCCTGGCTAACCTGTTTGACCGGGTCATCCAACACTCAGCCAGAATGCACAGCATTTCAAATGACCTTCACTCTGAGTTTGTATGTTTCTTCATTGCAGTCGTCAGAAAAAGCTTTTTAAACGATATTTAATGAACAAGCTTGATTGTGACATGAGGATATGATATTCTGTCTGCAGATGCCTTTTAACTGAGACACTGTAGGTTTACATAAAGTAGTCAATCAAACACTGCATTATCAGTTTATTAGATACACGCACAGTCATCCTGTTAGAACAGCAGAATCCAACCTGATGAGACAGTTTTTCAGTCTAATTAAACGCAAGGATGAACTTTTTCACTGTTAACTGAGCTGTACGAGATGTTTTCACAGTTTGCCCACACTTGCTAACATAAATAGCACAAAGCTGTATCATGTATAGTCTGCTATGCTGTTTACTGTTAAGATTTGGTGCCATATAAAAATAAAACTGAATTGAATGTGTGATAAAGATGCATCTATTGTACAGACAGACACCAGTAAGGATACAGAGATAGCAAGACATCGTATTAAGTCATTCATTGCTTTTGTGCTCCAGGCACGTTTGACATTTAGATGATATTTAACCTCTGACATTTCATTCATGTTTGTCCTCCCAGGAGCTTTACTTCCTGCCCAGTAAGAATCAGATTGGCCGGGTCAGTCGCAACTGTCACACGTCTAACATCCTCACCCCAAATGGAAAGGAGAACGCTCAGAGAATGGCGGTAAATTCACCTTTTTCAAAGTTAATCCCTCTCAACTATGCACATCATATTTACACCTGGAGTCTTGTCGTGTGTTTCAGGTTCTTTCTTTTGTTGCCATAAACAACATTGTAGCTGTTTGAAACATGTTTTCCTTTCAAATGATAAAGAATTTTGTAAATTTGTTTCCCTTTGCTCTTTATGATATTACAGTAACACTCAGTGGTACAAATCCCACTCTAGTCACACCCATAATTTACATGTATGTCACTACAGAGGGAGGAGCTGACGGAGGTGATTCTAAAGCTCCTGGTGGCGTGGAGGGACCCTCTGTGGCATTTCCACCAGAGCATGACGCACTTCCACGACTTCATTGACTTCAGCTCCAATAAATCTCTTAAAATGAGTGATATGGTGCATGAGCTACGGAAAGGAGTACAGAAAGTAGTTGAGAAGGTACTGTGTGTGTGTGTGTGTGTGTGTGTGTGTGTGTGTGTGTGTGTGTGTGTGTCTGTGTGTCTGTGTTGTGTGTTGTTGTGTGCAAAACATACACAGCAGAGGAAATAAATATTTGTCCCCCAAAGAAATGAGCAGTACACACTCTCAGTGGTAGTGTGAGTTTCTCTGTCAGCTCCATGTCAGATGATCCTTCCACACATTCGTTCTCATCAGGGTTCAGCTGGTCACCGACAAGCTTCAGACACTTTGTTGAACGAGGGCTTTTGTGTTACCAACGATTAGCTTGATCGCATTCAGAATACTTTATTAATCCATAAGGACACTATATGGTTACAGTTGCTCAGTACAGTAACAGTAACAGACTCAGCTAGTCAAACAATACAATATGTTACAGATTTACAAATTTAAGAAATAGCACTAATATATACAAATCACTCAATTATAAATATAAAGAATATTACAGAGGTGTAATATTTATGACTGACATTTGACTCTAACCTGTGAACTTTGTCATTTGCTATTTTACAGTAGAGCGTGTGCGAAAAGAAGTAACTATTGCAGTGTTTACAGTGTGTTCAATGGAGTTGTACAGGGAGATGGCCACAGGCAGGAATGACTTCCTGTGTCGATCAGTGGTGCATTATGGGTAACCTCTCACTGAGCGTGCTCGTGTGGCTAGCCAGCACATCATGGAGCGGGTGGGAGGTGTTATCCAACATTGTCTTTATCTTGGACAACATTTGCTTCTCTGACACCACCCTAAGGGAGTTCAGCTCCGTCCCCACAGCGTTACTGGCCTCTGCTACCCTCAACCTGCCGTCCCAGCATGCATCAGCACAGAGGATAGCACTGACCACAACAGCCTCATAGACAATCCTGAGCATTGTTCGACAGATGTTGAAGGACCTCATGCACTTCTACCCTAGCTGCCTTGAGATCGTTCTCCTGTTGTAATCACTGATGTGAGCACAGACTGACGGTGACCAGCAGATGTTCTTGTAGTATATTTAAGCCTGTGAAGGGCAGCAGTCTAATCTATGATGCTTCACACAGCTGTGCAGTTAAAATTCAACCAGGGCAGAAACAGAGACAGAGCGAGACAGAGGCACTGATGTGTGTGTACTAGCATATGCACAGTTTAGATTGTCTATGTTTGTGTAGTACTTTGTTTTGTAATTTTTTACTTAAGTGGGTGAAAGAAACTAAATAAACACACAACAATATAAACAATTTGTCTTATCCATACGTTTTGTTCTTTTCACACCAGATGCAGATGTTGGGAATATTAAGTAACTCTGTCAGCAGCCTCATGTCTCCTGAGGCTTTCTTGGCACCAGGCAGCGCTGAGTGGCGCCTAATGAAAGACTACGAGCTCCTCTACTGCTTTCGCCGAGACTCCAACAAGGTCCAAAACTACCTGAAGATCCTGAAGTGTCGTATTGTTCCAGAGGATGGATGTTAAAAGCTAGAAACTCTTGACAAAGCTGAAGGTTTTGTTTTCTACTTCTAGAGAATCAGAAACATCTCATCATGACTGCAGTGATACAACGGCCGCCCCGTCTGTCAGAATGTTTTCCAT
Organism: Haplochromis burtoni; assembly: GCF_018398535.1. NCBI lineage: Eukaryota > Metazoa > Chordata > Actinopteri > Cichliformes > Cichlidae > Haplochromis > Haplochromis burtoni. The sequence goes on along the minus strand of NW_024582534.1, from coordinate 977,622 downwards.
CCTCAGACAGGGTGCGATGAATGCACAGAATCACTAATTATTATAAGAGAAACCTGTAAATCGTCTGTTTCAATATATTATATAAATATTTCAAAATCATGTCTTTTTTGTTGTTTCTACAGAAAAGGTGCAGAAATACACTGAGGTCACATCATCACAGCATCATGACAAAAACTAACGATGTTCTGTCCTAATAAAAAATCTGAAACATTGTAACTAAACGTAAAAAACAAAGACAGTAAAGGACATAAACAAAAACAAAAACATGACACCTAATGCATTTATTTATCGAGGGATAGCAGACAGTATTGCATGTCTGACAGTCTGAAGCAGATTGTTAAATCATTTTAAGAGAAGTTACTGATTTCAGTCTATGGGATGAAAAACATGTTGGTGGTTTCTCATGTTTAATTAAAAAAGAAGCACGTTTACATATATGATGATGACGATGACTTAACGGTTTTCCTGAAGCCAGCTGACCAATGAACCGCTTAACTGGTGATTCTTAACTGCCCACAGGTGTGGGTTAGGGTTGGGGATGTGAGTCACCAGTCTGTCTCTGTGTGCAGACTGGTGACCTGTCCAGGGTGTAGCCTTGCCCTGTGATAGGCTTCAGGCCCTCGTCATCCTGGTAAACATGAGCGGAAGAGAATGGATGGAAGAACCGCTCCATTTAACATTTACCAAAAGCATTAAAAACATCCTCACACATACATGTAACAGCTCAAAACAAAGAAATGACACAAAAGGAGCTGACCAAGTTTCTAGGAATCAAGCAAAGAAACAAGGTTTGGAGGCCTATCTCCCCCTACCACCACTTCCCCTGCCGGTGGCGGACTCCCTCAGACATCGGTGCGTTGGTGGTTCTTTGTGTCCGGGGATGGGCGTCCAGGTACACACCGGCTCACTCCTTGGCGGCCGCTTATCGAGGCCTGGAGCCTGGGGCTCGCTCGGGCCACTTCGGAGGTGGGGTGCACCCGGCCTCTTGGCCTGGGGCTCGGTCACTCAGGCACAGCTGGCTGCCGGCGGAGCTCACGGGCGCGTCACTGCAACCCCCCTGGTTTCTGCTCCGCGGCTGCTGAGTGAGCCCTCATCTGGGGCTCTCCTCAGCTCTTTCTGGGACAGTGGCGCGGCTGCCCCTCTGTTGGTCTTCCTTGGTCTCTTGTGTTCTGGGGGCCTCTGGATGTCTGGAGTTTTGATCTCCTCCATACCTGCTTCATGCCCTGGAGGACGGGGCTGTGGCCCCCCCACACCCTCTAGCAGATCATTACATGAAGGAACCTTTTAAAAAAACAAGCGCGTCCATGCTCACAGGTGTACCACGGGTGGTCACACCCACAAACTACACCCTTTTTGGCTCCTACCTCAAAGCACACTGTGTTGTGTTGATCTTATGTGCTGCACAATAATATTTAGTATTTACTGTCATATTCACATATATCATTGCGATCATGTTTATTATGTTGCTCTTTTTTTGCTTGTTTTCTCTCTTTTCTTTCTCAGCAGGTGATCCAGGTGATTGATAGATGTGTTTTTGTCTGTTGGTTTTGTTGGTTTTTGCCCTTTATCCCCGTCCCCGTTTTTCTTTCTCCCGTTTCTTCTCCCAGTCAAGTCTGTGTAGCAAGTGAAAATTAAATGAAGTAAACAATAAAAGGTGAATCAAATAGACCAATACGGCAAGGCTGGGATGGCCCAGTTGGTAAAGTAAATCTGTTGGTTCTTTGCCTTTAGACAATAATTCTGATGGCAATAGAGCCAAACGGGACAGGCAGAGAAAAAGAAACAAGCAAAGAGCTCGATAAAACCTCAAACAATGAGAGAAATCCTGACCTTATGGCAGTGCAGCCACCTGTCTGCTTCACAAACTGTGGAAAGCAGAAATCATATTAACGAGTCTGCGAACAGCAGTAATCTGTACGCTGATCTAAGTTTCAACTACAGGAAGCTGAACGAAACACGTGCGTGTGCTCATCCTGTGCTGTGGTCCAGAGATTGGGACCAAGACTGTTTAACCGTTCGACACGACAACAACTTCTGGCAGCACAGCGGCAAGAAGGTCCTGAGTTCGAGTCCAGCATCAGGCTGCGGGCTTTCTGAGCGGATACTGTCAGGCATTTGTCGTGTGTGTTATAAACACACACTTAAACATTTACACTTTGTGCAACTTGGATACATCGACTTGCAATTTTCATTATTAACCATACAGGTACATACTCTCTATAGATGATCATAACTGACATAAGTATTCAGTCTTAGCTGTGCTTACAAATGTTTGCTGTTAAACTACAGCAGAGAACAAACGTGACGACAAACGTGCTGCAGTCAGTTTGAACAAAGAGTCAGAAACACGCACGTTTAATACGTTTATTGGGCAAAACACAGAAAATAACATCGCACTGAGACCATGCTTCGTTTGTTTTTTGGAAAACACGTCACGATGCAGCTGCTATGGTGACGACCTCTGACCTTCCAGTGCCCTGTTCTACACAGGAAAGATGAATGGAGCCATCGCTGCAACATAAAGAAGAAACATATACATGTTTGCAACAACATCATCATCATCATCATCATCATCATCACGTGACTCTTGATGTTACCCAGGAAGGAAATACCTTTTCATGGTCACCACAGTGTCAATGCTGTGACTCTCCTCTGTGGGCTGCAGGTCTCTAAAAACAATCTGTGACACAGACACAAACATAAGCAGGAACCTGACAGTGATTCTAATAATTATGATGATTTTCTCTGGCTTATCCATCCTGGATCACAGGGGCAGCAGCCTAAGCAGAGAAACCAGACCTCTCCCCTGAGGCGATCTGAGGAATTTAGAGGCCAAGCCTAAAACTCAGGAACACCTCAGAGAAAACATTTCCCTGAAAGGGTGTATGTGGTCTGAGAGAATGCTGAGGTACTATGTGCCAAAGTAACATCCACATGGACCCAAGATTTCCCAGGAGAACATTGGCCAAATCATGAACTCTGGCTTGCTTCCCATAGTGCACCTGGTCTTGTGCAGGTAAGTGACAACACGGGGTATCTGTTCTAGGAGACACTTCACCATCAGTGCTGAGAGGAGCACGAGGCCACGGAGAGGACGAAGTCTCTGCTTAGACTTTAGTTTTTCTCTTCTCATATCATCAGAGGAGAAACATGTTCAGATGAACCTCAGAAACTGCTGCAGGACGTCTCTGTCCAGCTCGGCAACAAGGTGCAGATGCTTAACAAGCATGCTTTCACCTTCATGTCCTGCACTGTTGTGTTTGTGTCGCAAACAAATGACGTCACCGGACTTTTGGCCAAGTTGCTAAAATGCAAACACATCCCAACATGGTTCCCAGCTTGTTGTGACGTTTTTCTAAAGCAGTTCGTAAACTGTGACTTGCACCAGCAGGCAGACAGGAAGCAGAAGTCTGTTTGTGCTTACCTTGGACAGCTTCTCCGGCTGCTCTGTGATGAATCGCTGGTAAATCTCCAAACAAAGCGAGGACAGTTTTCCGTCCCCCCTGAGGATGTGATGTCTGTGGGCAGGGAGGGGTGTGCCCACAGGAAGGAGAACCGTGAACATCTCAGCTCCAGACTCATCCATCTCCTCCAACACACCACAAAGGTCAGACAGAAGCCGTTAGAAATCGATTACAGTATTAACGAATGATATTATGTACAAATACATAAGTAGTGTACAAAGACTAGCTGAAACATTTACGTTCATGTGCATGCAACAAAGACCATGTGCAACATAAGATGTTTATCTGAGGTCTGAGTACTTTTACTAGTACGTCAATGGAAGACACATCCACTGTGACAGAGTCTTCCTCTGGGGTAAGGCCATCTCTGCCGACCAGCAGGCCCGCCTCCAGGGCTGCGCCCACAGCAATGACCTCGTCAGGAGGTGCCGCGTTGAGAAGCTCCACATCCGGAAACATTTCACGGATCATCTGCTGCAGACGAGGAATTCTGGCCGAGCCGCCGCAAAGAACCACCTGCAACACATGGCAGCGATCGAGGAGCGGCTTTTCTATTTAACACACAGCTATGCCATCACTCGTGCATCAGTAAAGACCTGCACGCCGTACCTTGCTAATGTTGTGAGGTGTAAGACCCGCCTCCTCGAGGACGGCTTTGATTGGCTGGATGCTTTTGTTGAAGAGTGAAGAGCAGAGCAGCTCAAATCGAGCTCTGAAAGAAATAACGCACAGAGGTCGTCACGAAGGACAAAATATCTCAGTTATCCTGATAATGTGTGTTTGGAAAAGACATTTAACAAACGACTTTTCCCTTAATTCTGCTGCTCAATTGATTTCGTTTAGTTTTTATTCGTTTATGCTTTCAAACGTTTATCTCAAATGTTTCGTTCCACGTCCAGCTTCAGCTCAGGCTCAGCTAACGATAATATTCAGATTCTTACAATCTGTGTGTCGACACAACAGCTCACCTCGAGACGCTGCACTCGAAGTCGATACCATCATGAAGGGAGTCAACGAAGCAGTTGGCCGAACCCAGCGAGGACAGGGAGTGCTTAGCCATCTCTGCACCATTCATCAGCTTCAACATAGCCCGAGGATTAGAGCTCACATCGTGCTTAAACGTGCTGTACAACACACGCACACACACAGAGTGAGGACAGCTACACGGACTCAAACATACAGAAAAATCTTTAAGATGTTCGTCTGTTGCTTTGGTCCTTCTCAGTAAATCGTTCAGACTCTGATGTTCGGTTGGTACCGTTTGAATTCTGAGGCGAGGTGCTGCGCTAAGGCCTGAGTGAAAGCCTCTCCTCCGATGCTGTGGTCAGTGTGAGCGCTGCGACACAGGAACATTCCTCCATTGACCTGCAGCACTGTCACGCTCAGGGACGTCCCACCGAGCTTGTAGACGAGGACGTGACTGTGGAGACAGGACGCATCGCTAAAGGACAAGAAGATGGAAAATTCATTCAAACGGTGACTGCTCTGTCTGCTGGTAGCTGACGCACGCACTACTTCTATTGGCTGTGGGTGGGGTTCTGGGGGGTTTCCACTTGGCCGTAGTACCCGGTAGCTTTTTCGTTTCGGGGTTCCCAGCAATCAGAGCCGATCTAAAAATGTGACATCAGCAGACAGCCTACCACTGATTGGCTAGTCAGTGGCGTCACTGAGTAATGAAAGCGTCTCCTTCATGAGACCACGCCGTGGTCCCAGAGTCTGATTTTAAACAGCCACACACTGAGCAGCAGGCCTAACGTGTCCTCCGCTGTTTGTTGTGTTTGCATACAAATGACATCACTGGACTTTGGACTGGGTTGCTATAACGACCCCTGGACATCGTGGTACTGATACCTACTCGAGTGGAGTCGAGCAGGTATCAGTGGAAGAGGTCGAGCAGAACTCCCACAAGGATTTTAGATGCTCCAGCTTTTTAAACATGTTGTTGGATAAAGTTTTTTCCAAACAACATTCTGTGTGCGCCGTAAGTCGGATCAGCAGGAGCGTCGATCCCTGCTCGCCAACACAGCTTACAAAGGACCCCAAGCTGTGAGGAGCCCAAACTAATGTTAGACTGATTCTACCAGTCGGATCAGGTGGTAGAAGTAACGGCAGTCCCATCCTCCTTAGATTCAGGAGAGTTCATGTAGGCTCGGGTACACGCCGACCACGTCAGTTTGAAACCAGTGACCATAATGAAATCTGAGGTGTTCCTTTCCTAAAACACACCTCTTCCCTGACGGCGACTCCTGTCCGATGTCATAGGCCAGCAAAGCAGCAGCAGGCTCGTGGATTAGCCTCAGGACATTGAACCCTGCAGCTTCAGCCGCGTTCCTGAAGGAAACAGAGGTGACGATTAAAAACTGAAATAGATGCATATTTTCAAAGTGACATAAAAAAAGATGCACCTACCTAAGAGCACGCTTCTGAGCATGTGCAAACTCTGAGGGAACAGTAATGACAGCGTCGCTTACATCCGAGCCTCCCAGAGCCGACTGAGCCGTTTCTGTGGAAACAGCCATAATCAGTCGGGTGATTACTTTACAGAAAACTGAATACCCACAATTCATTTCTGAGGCTTTACGTATCAGGACATTACAAAATCTCATCCTTCTGACAAACACCAGGACATTATTACAGCACTGCTCAGTCCACTTTCAGTCACTGTGTAATAGCCGTGCATGGTTCTGTTGCATGACGCGGTTCAGCTGTTGGACAGATGCTCTCACACTTTAACACGTCCAGGACATGCAAACTTAACTGATGTCAGTCGATTAGAGAGTTTTCAAAAGTATCAGATGTCCAACGAAGACGATTTGATGGTGGGAAATTTCTGACACATTATCAGGACCACACGCTGTGAGAAGCTGACAATGTTGCCCCAGAAATAATATGTAAAAATATATAAACTGCAAAAACAAAAACGTGTTTGTATGAAGCTTATATGAAGCGTTTTTTGTCGCCTCGGGGCGGTGTTGTGCGATAACAGGTACTTGTTGAGTAAGACTTTGCCAACAGCAGGGGTGGGGAACCCCAGGCCTCGAGGGCCGGTGTCCTGCAGGTTTTAGATGTCCTTGATCCAACACAGCTGATCTAAATGGCTAAATGACCTCATCAACATATCCTGAAGTTCTCCAGAGGCCTGGTAATGAACTAATCAGGTGTGCTGAGCCAGGGTGAGCTCTGAAACCTGCAGGACACCGGCCCTCGAGGCTGCAGAAAGCTTGGAGGACCATCACTGAAGACCACATGAAAAATAATAATAAATCTACCAGAAACTTTGGCTCCTTGGAAATAATGACGAACATTTTCACACTAACAGATTTACCTTTCATTTTCTGGAAGATGAGCTTTGCGACATCTTCTGGAGCAACATACTTTGGCTGCTGTCCTGATGTGATCTCATAAAAAGGTTTGTTTTCTCTGCTGACAACCTAAACACACAAAACATCCTCAGACTCCAAAAACCAAACTGTGTTTTTGTGCCGTCATCACAGATCGTTCTAGAGAAACTCTCTCACAGACCATAAACTGGCATTTTCAGGAAGTTAAACTCTCAGCATGTGTGCCGCTAAGGCAGCTTCTAAAAGACTAAAAATGATAATATAATGCTATAATGCTTCTCAGTGTAAGTAATGCCAGTGTGTAGTTAGGATTATGTGTAAAATGTAAATAAGAAAACAAACTGCAGTTATCTGTAAATCTGTAAATCCCTGCAGAACAATTCACTCATTATCTACTGAATCCAACATCAGAGGGATCCTGTCAATACGAGTCAGTAAATGGAGCTGTGATCTAAGGATGTAGTCAGGAGGGAGAAGTGTGACACAGGGCTGTTTAACATTAATGGATCATCAGCTTTAAATCAAACAAGACCTGAGGCAACGTTTTAAAATTGTGAGCACAGAAGAAGTGTTGAAAATGAGACGAGCTGGCTCAGCACCGCCTCCTGCTATCTGTAAAACACCAGGATCCAAACTGTGTGGATCTCCTGACGTTTGGTCTGCAGGCTCTTTCAGAGGGTTGTTGGTGAAACCTACCTGACATTTGGTCTCCGTTCTGTGCCTTTGTATCTCTGGGTCATCAAAGCTTTTCAATCAGAGAGAAAGAAACAACACACACACAGTTATGAGTTGCTGTCCACAGGATGTCGAGGATAATAAATAATAACAACACTCGTTCCTTCCTCACTCAGGCTACAAATATCACAGCATGAGTACAAATGTTGTCAGAAATGTAACTTCTGTCATTTCTGTCTCAAAAACATCCGTTTCCTTTCTACTGGAGCTCACTGAGCAACTGCTACATGGATCAAAGCCATCCTCTCATATGTAACAGCTGATGGTCTGTCTCAGGTGTCTGACTGGATGTAGCAGCGAGTACAGGAGCCTCCATGTTCCTGCCACAGTGTTTACTGTTTTTCCCAGAGGAGAAACCAGACTGATGTCCACGTGTGGTGATACAATCAATCTGAACAAGCATCATCATCATTATTTTCTATGTTAGAGCTGCATAATCTTGCTTTTTTTCTTTGAGTTATTAATAATTACAATAATATGATGTAGGTTTCACATTTGTAAACAAAACATCGTCAGCTGTGTCACCTTCTCCCGAGCACTTGTTTCACTTTGATGACTGTGCTGGCAGCATTGCGGACCCGTCCCTGTTTTGCTGCTATACCTACAATCTGCAGAAGAGGTCAGAGGTTAAAAGGCTGCTGCAGTAGATATCTCACAGGTGCAGGAAGCAGCCGTCAGTAATGTAAGAATAATTCTGCACCTCAATGCAAAAAATCATCTTCTCCAAGTTCCAAAACATAAAAAACCCAAAAAGCAAACAGCAGACGTGTCTGTGGAGGTTCTCGGTCATCCAGGTCATCGTAGTCTGAGGAGCTTGGAAACAAAAGCGTCTGGACTTCTTTAAGTTGCTTGAAGACGTTTCACCTCTCATCCGAGAAGTTTCTTCAGTTCGAGGGTCAAATGGCGGAGAGTCCCAGATTTAAACCCAGTGGGAGTTTCCCCCCCCCACAGAGGGACGAAGGACCCCCTGACGATCCTCTAATCACATGAGCCAAGGTGTGAAACTGGGTGTGGGTCACAATCAGCCAGGGTTTCGGGTGAGCTCATTGTGAAACCTGCCCCCACCCTATCATGTGATTTCCTGAGGTCAGATGGCCCAGGATGTGAGTGGGCCCAATTAGGATAGCCGCATGTTTTGAGTGCTTCCTTTACATGTGTGTGTTCCTTCTTTTTCCCTTCAGGCTTAGAGGGAACATTTGAGGGAGCGGCTATCCTAAATGGGCGTTCTTAAAGTCAGCAAAGAGGCACAGAAAAGAAGATCAGACACCAGCGAGGGAGGATAAGGAGGACAGACGTAAAGGTGAAACGTCTTCAAACAACTTGAAGTCCAGATGCTTTTGTTTCTAAGCTCCTCAGACCAAACAGCAGACAGATCTATGCTAGACAGATCTATGCTAGACAGATCTATGCTAGACAGATCTATGCTAGACAGATCTATGCTAGACACTATAAGGTGATATGACAAGACCATGACCACAGAAACATGTGACCTGTGATAACAGAGGAACTTCTCAGTTACTTTTAACACTGCAAATATTTTAGCAATATGTTTCATTGATTGGTCATCAACATTTCTTCTATGCAGACATTGTGCAAAGCCAATATGATGCTTAGTGCTAACAGGAAAGACTGAGTGCATGGGTCAGGCACAAACCCAAGAAGTGAAGCCAAAGTCGTACCTGTTCAGTGTCTCTGTAGCCCACCACAGTTGGAGTTACTCTGTCTCCTGCATCGTTAGCCACCACATCAGCCCGTCCATCCTAAACAACACACAGCATACATTCAGAAACACTTAAATATATACTTTGCTCAAAACTCTTGGATATTCAGATGCATCAGCAGCTGATTTCCAGGCTCACTTATCCACATATATTTCATGTATGAATCCAAGCTGCAGATCTTTGTGAAAAAGCAGAGAAGACTTCAGTCCCCGTAGGGCTCCTTAAGGAGTTCAGCTTGGTCCAAGGAACCTTGACTACATGCCATAAGACTTGTTTGACTGGAGTGGAAAGACATCACTGTCCTAAACTGGTTTACTGTTGAATTACTTGAAAAACCTCAAATTAACATGCAGCACAAATGTGAACTGAGCCTTAATAATCAGAGACTCACGAAAGGTTTTGTGTAATCGTGAGATGAAAGGAGACAAGAGGCTGTTCAGCCTCCTCAAAGTAATATCTAATTAAGGTTTGTGGTACTTAGTTTGTATCGTCTACATGTGCCATTACAGGAACGCAGTAATGACGCAGCTGCAAAAAGCCTGGTAGACTCCAACGTTTTCATTTTTTTGCTTTCAAGTTTCCTAAAATGTGAAACTTCTAAAACTTGCTTGGATTTAAGACCCAACATGCTGAAAGGCTGCAGTGGCCTGGGTGCAGTTTCTGTGTTCCTTTGTGCACTTTGTAACAAGCTAAGGCTGTTGTATAAAAAAGGGTAGTTGGGTAGTTTTTACAGTAACAAGCATGCAGGCCAAGCATCAGCCTGTCAGCGCCTTTAGTCTGAATCGTGGACAAAGTAATCTTTAATGACTTTAAAAAGCAAAGGCTGGGAGCACAAGTCTGAATTTACACTGCACAGTATTCACTCGTCTGCCTTTACACACATGTGAACTTGAGTGACGCTGCATTGTTAATCTTTCTAAAGTTTAATATGATGTTTGCAGCTGTGACAGTTTCAACCAGGGATGTACGCGATTACTCGCCATCAGCAGTGATGTCACTAGTCCAGAAGTACTCGTCATGTAATTTAATTCTTTTAAATTTATTGATACCCAAATGTTGTGTCCTAAATGTTATGCTGCCACCAGATGGCGCATCGTTGTTGAGAAATGCCATGAATCTGTTCATCTTGATCTGATCTTTTTGTTCACGCTATTATTTCTGGTTCTTTAAAAAAGCAAAAAATCAGATTGCAGATACAAGCGGCGAAAAGTTGGTTTTGTGTGAGTGTGGAGGGGCTCTCCCTGAGCGATGGAGGTCAGTCATTCAGGGGCTCAGAGGACAGCCTCTCCATCCACTGACACAGCTGTGTGACTTTATGTACACAAAAGCTGAAATATAAACATTATAAACTCCACTAATATTTAGTTCATGTTTCCTTAGCAAGCGCCACTTTGACCAGCATCGAGTTTCTGTCCACATATTTGACCCTTTTTCTTGGAAGTTCACTTAAATCACTTGGACCCTGCAGTCCACACTATAAGGTTGGGGGCGGGGCTTCGGGAAGGCCATCCAGGAGTTTAAGGTCATCTCTAAATCATGCTGGGGTGGAGCTGGACTCTAAAGGTGGTGTCAGAGGTGGATGTTGTCCAAGTACAATACTGGACACTCAGTTTTCTCATGTGTTTGGCATCGATGTCCTATCGGAGCACCAAACTGTGTCCCAGTTTAAAATGCTTAGTTATTAATCTGAGATGAAGAATCTGGATGCAATCCTCTCTCCTTATTTTACCCACTGAACTGAAACAATTCATTGACTTATATCCACCCTGCCAGCAGCTTATCGAGCACCGCCATCCTTCAGGACATGTAAATGTTCACATCAAAGACGACATGCGAGGTTTCATGGAGCGATACTCACCTTAAATATCGCCACACAAGCGGATGTATAACCGAAATGAACCCCAATCGCCGACATGCTGCCAGCCCTCAGCCCAAAAGACCGACAAACATGGATCCGGTTCTCCTCACCTTTGAACCGGAAGAATTTCTTCTTGGAGTAGTTCAAAATAAAAGCATGTATTTTTATTGGAGTACTGATGTTTATTTTTTTTACTCTAATATCATTGTTTGTATTCATGATTTGTTTTGCAGGTATCTTTGTGGCTGTATGTAGTTGCCAACTAACCAGTCATATCTTTGAAGAAACGGCGACAAACGACCGTTTCCGTTTGATGTCCGTGAAACTGAAACAAATCAAATGTACATGGCTGACACGCTTTGATTCTCCTTTTGCACTAATTCTTTTATTACCGGTATTTGTAAACATATTTCAGACTATAACTAAGTACGTGTGTCAATGTCTGGTACGTGACTAAGTCATTATGCTGGGAAGCATCCAAAATAGACTGAAGGTAGCTGGGGGCGGAGCCTGATGCATAAAGAATTATGTCTGTTAAAAGGGACACTGTTGTTACGATAATACAAAGCATTTATGTACAAAGTAAATAAACCTCTCTGTCATCCTATTTATAAGGTTATGCTTGACTGAGCAACAGTGACATCAGTCTGCATGTCCTGAGGAAACCATTGACTTTATAAACTGGGCCCTACCGAGGTCATGAATATCACCTGTTGTTTACAGCTGAACAGCGGCTGCTATTGTTCCTGCTGAGGTAAAGATATGAGACGATGTGGACAGATTATGTGAACACTTAAAGTTCTAGACTATCAGCACCAGTAGTTTAACTGAGAACATCGTCCCAATTTCATCCAAATTTGCACCCAAAAGAGAGACTGACAGACTGTGGACAGTCTCTGCGACGTCATGAACGGACTGTAGCTGAATCAGGAAACACAGACGAGAGGAAATGGTAATTACAAGCTATGATGATTGCCTATAAGTAATGGGACTACACACTTACATATAGTTTATGTAATATGAGTCCAGCACTTAGATGTATGCATTGAACTGAACCTCAGTCTCGAATTTTTAGAACTTTTTGGATTTCTTTTACAGAGCTTAAAAATAGCTTGGGACAAATACTCGTGTACATGTAGTACAACTTTTAAAAAGGGCTGTGTCCAGTCTGTAGTGCCTCTTCTGAAGCATCTGTGTAATGATGGGCTTAAAACACTGAAAGTTGTGGAGCTGAGAAGCATTTTAGCTTCCTGGGAGAAGAGTGTGAAGCCTGGCTGGATGATCCAGGACAAAGAGCCACCAAAGGAAGTGGTGTCTGATTATCAGCTACATTGATTGTCCTTATTGTACTTCAGACTCCTTATTAAACACTTATTAAATGATCGCTGAACAACTTAAAAAACCTTAAATTACCTGATAATCACGAAGTAAAAGTAAACATAAAAATGTCTGAACATTTCTGATTCCCATCCTACAATTACATCTGTTACTGCAGCTCTGCCATACTACACAGTATGTTTTTATTATTGGGGAAATTAGAAATCCCCCTGGAATAAGAGCTGCTGCTGTGTGATAGCTAACAGTTCATATTAAGTTGATAGAAGTAACAGTAAACATACAATAAATCACATCAGAGCGCTTTTAAAACCTCGGGCATTCATTACTGCAGTAACACCGTTCAGTAAAACTATGAAGCAGAGTCCTGCTGTGGGTTTGTGCAGCAAATGCAGCAGGAAATAATCCCACGCAGGGCTCTGCTACGACGCTTCACACTCATAAATTAGATTTAATATCATTTAGACACAGTAATTTAATTGTATATATATGTAACCTTACACAATAAGTAAGGATATTTTTGTTTGGTCAGCTCTTTGTTATAATAACGCTGACTGGCAGCAAACCTCGTGGCACCAATCATTCAGAAATAAAGAGCTATATTTGTGGTTGGCAGAGCTGAGTATGCAGGTTGTGCCCAGTAAAAACTTTATAATAATCCCTGTATTATATTATTATAAACTTTATATATAAAATATTCTCTGCCAGTGGCAAACAGCTTATTATGTTATTGATTGTTTGGAGTTTTCTGTAGCTCAGGCCAGACCCTGCAGTCCCCTCACACTGATGTGCTGGTGTCCATCTGTCCTGCAACCTGAACACATGGAGCAACGTCGTGTTTACCGAAGAGTCCAGACTCCGCCTACCTGCAGGTGGATCATGAGGTCACAGGTGGAGAGGAGATGCACAGTGCTCTGCTGCTTTTGGTGGAGGCAGTGGGGTGGGTGGAAACACGAGGCCCGTCAGTAAGAACGGCTGTTTCTATTCTTGTACCTAAATCATATAAAGAACTTTTGTGCCTATCAAAAAGTTTAATGCACCTCGATTGTTTTGGTGAATTTGTCTGAATTTAGATCCAAACGTGTCATTTCCAGATTCCTCTGTGGAGATGTTACACGGTCTCCTTTTTACACCAAAAAGTCAATAAAGCGTGAAAACATACGTTACCCCAAATATACTAAATGATCCGTGAATACACCGAAGCATCAGACTTTCATGCACTTCTTGGAATTCTCCTGGATTCTCCAGTGAATCGAGAATTAAATACAAACCGTTTAGTGGTGAGAAACAACGACCTTTCTCATGTACGGAAGAATTCAAGCTTCAAACATACAGAATGTATCACCTGCAGGGCCACAACCCCACACAGGAAGTCGGACTTGGCTCTCTGATGTTAAAAAGTCCTGACTATGAGTGTGACCCAGCAAGCATGCAGTGTAGTCGATGCAGGTGAGGGGACTCGCTCAGTCCGAACTCATCCAGCTGCCTTCCCTGCTAAACCATTAAGAAGAAAAATGAGCAGCCATGCATGAACCCACCAGCTCCACCTGTTAACAGTACGTGGAATCACTCTCACCCCATTTTCTCACTCAGTGATTTCTCATTTATACAGTGAACAAACTTATATTTTGATTCATCTTTGCTTACGAATAAATATTAGCAGATTATGAGGTTGGATATTAGGACCTTAAACCTCTCTTAGCTGTGACGTGGAGGCGGCGAGAGGAGGACTTCTTCTACGCCAGGTCACATGACACAGTTTAACATCACTATTATAATAACTCGCTGTGCACAGCTGGACTTCCAATGTGAATTAAACCAATATCGTTTTATTTTGCATAAAATATGCCAGAACAAACAGGAACCGTCTGGTTAACTTCATAAACTTGTAATGTTACAAACAAACCAAGCAAACGGTCACGTTTGGAGTCATTTCAACACAAAGCATGTTTTAGTAAAATAAACATTTTCAAATTGGATACATATTTACATTGATTACCTTATTACAACATCAATATGAAAGTCTTTAGTCTGTATAGATTTACCTTAAAAATCAGAGCAATGCAACACTTCAGTTTCACCACCACCACAAAGTCGATACTCAGATCACCACAAGATTCCTAAAGGAATATTTATCTGAAGAGAAATCCATAACTAATCAAATCCTCAAAACTTCTGCACTTTTCCATGTACAACCACACCCACGGACACCACCTGGATGTGTGTTTCCTACTAGCTGTAACACACATCCAGACGTTTCACAGCAGATGCCAAAACTCATCATTCGAGATAACTTCAAATCAGGTGCTTCACACGTTCTGGATGTGTTAAAGGCAAAGTGTAGTTATGGGTTGTTCTGTCTTCCAGCTGTTTTAAGAGAATAAGGCACAGAAAATACATTTGGTTTGGCCTCAGGGAACATTTCAGCTACGTGACTGGAGTAAGCTGGGCACGTTTCAAACGTGACGCCTGCTGTCGATGTTGATACTTCGTGTTCACTTTTGACAGCAGACGCAAAATTGAGTGGTTTAACGCACGCTGCTGTGGCGCTGTGTGTCAAAGAAACGAATGAAGCTGAAGGATGGCTGCTGTCTGAGCCCGTGGAAGCGCAGTGTTTTCATTTTGTGAAGCTCAAACGGTTGCATAATCAAATCCATTACTTTAGACATTTTCAAGATTCCAGAAATATTCCAATCTTCTCCATCCTGCTGAGCAGACCTGTGGGGACCACAAACATAATACAAACATTGTCTATCACTCAGTGCTTTGTGGGTCAGCTGCAGCGGATTCAGGGGAGGGTGGCTGGCACGGTTGCAAACACACTGCTATGATTTGACTGTAGCTTCCCTGCTGTCAGACACAGCTCTGCAGCTGAGACACAAGCCACACTCCTCCACCACAACAATGTAATGTCATTATATTGAAGTATGAATACTGATGAGCACATACATACCTGGAGCTGGACACGTGTAGAACTTACATATCTGCCTCTGAAACGAGACATTTAAAACATGTTTATGCTAGCTGTGATCTGGCCGGTTCTCCCCGCCTGTTACAAACACAATTTCAACTTAAAACTTCAATATGGTCTTTAAAGCAGGCAAGTGTTGACTGATGAACATGATGCATTTGTAAAAACATTTCAGCGTCTCTGAAAATATAAAATGTGTTTTTACAAGAGGACAACATCTGAGACTACAAATTTGTTCTTATTGGCTTGTTTGTTAATGAGCGTTTGAATGACTACGTGTTTCTTTTCATGATGCTTTTAATATGAATGAGTGATGAATGGAGTATTAAGAACTTGCACAATGTTCTATGTTCTGTAATTGTTCTGTTTCTGAACCGGTTTTTATTCCATAGTTTTGTTTATTGTAAACAATGTTAGTCAATGTAATAAAATACATGATCTGAAATAAGAAATAAATATATAAAAACAGATGATATGTGTGTACAAAACTAAAATACAGAACTAAGAAAATTTAGCAAAATATTTTCTAACCTCACGTACTGTGACCTGTGAAACAACACGTACACACAGACACAGTGAAAAACACTCATACCCCAAATATATGTGTTCTTTGTCCCCCCGTGAGTTACTCTGCAGGTGAACACATCCTCCTTGGTTGGGGTGAAAGGCACATGCTTGGTCATGTGGTAGTGCCAGTTCTCTTCAAAGGCCAGGTCGGTCTGCTGAGAGCCTGGCATCTCTTTGTCATTCCTGAGCAGCTCGATGGTGATTTCAGGAGGATGGAATCCACTGACATGGCAGATGAGGGTGTTGGCGGTCCCGTAGTGTCCGGGGGAGCGGGTGTACACCTGAACCTTGGGTGAAACTGGCAAACACAAAAACAGTCACTCACTTACAGATTAGATAAAGACAATAATTTAATCCAGATGATAAATATTCATTCAGATTCCACCAACTTATTAAATATAAACACGGCAATTATCTGCGTCACAGTGTGTCACGTACAACAGCCAAACAAGGAAGTACTCGTAGTACTCGTAACACGTTACAGCGCCTTTAAGTACAAGTTATCAGTCGTTTAGTACTGTAAGTATGTTACTGTTTGCCATTTCCCAGAGATTCCACTTTACTACCTTTAAAGCCGTTTTGCTTTCACTGGGCCCGAGCGCCTTCCGTCTGATAACATCGGGCCATTTCGGAAACACAAACATGTTCAGTTACCGGAGATCACTTACTCTTCTTGACTGCCGAAAGACCTGTGAGTCCCAGCAGAAGGACGACGGCGAGACACACAAACGTCTTCATTGTTTCACACACAGACCGACTCGATATATCGCTGTTGGAGATTCGCTCGACAGAGAGAAGACAACAGTGCGTCACGATCCACACCGAAAGTGAAACCGTTCACATCGGGAGTGTTAGCTAACAGACACCGGGACGTCCAGGCAGTGCTAATGCTAACTAACAAAAAGGGGGTCTGTAACCCCGCCCACCAAAACCATGTTATGGCGCGCCGTTTATAAAAAAACACAAGCAGCACAAACTCGTGACAAGACGACACGTGCCTATAATTCTACCAATAGGAAACTCCAAACGTCATGTTGCTAGGCGGAATTTACTCCGACATGTTGTTGTTCACTGTCGTTTGAGCAAATAAGCCGCCATGTTTGAGATGGCTGCCGGTGTTGTGCCAAAAACAAATGTTTCCGTGTATTTTTTATGTGTAATATCTTTACGTATGTTGGTAAATAGACTTCGGTGAACAGCGTTTACAAAGAGGTTTTATATAGAATTAAAAAATTATCAGTTTTTCAAGTATCTTTACAACTCTGTGTTATAACCAATCCGGTCCTTTATCCCCACTTAAAATATTTTTACTGAACTATTGTAATATTTGCTGCCATTTCTTCTGTCCTCTTGGCCAACTTACTCTTACAAAAGACATTTTGTTGCTAGCGATCACGTAGCACATCATTATATACCAGCTAGCCCAACTTCAGTAACCCTACAAACGTCACTGCTGTTTAGTTTTCTGTCTTCATTTATGTTGGAAGTGATAGCAGAGCTGTACGTTTGAATTTTTTCAGAAATCTCTCAGTCAGAACATGCTATATCATGTTTAGGTGGAAGCTAGCGAGCTAACTTCCTGCTAACTTCTAACTCC
>NW_024582534.1:942591-951299 GCF_018398535.1 Haplochromis burtoni | reverse complement strand
ACAGCTATGTTAGCATAGCATAAACACAGTGAAGCTGGAGGATGTGAGAAGATCTGTTTTTGTTTTTACAGGACTACAAAGCCTCGCGCAAATGATCGTTTTCATGATTGTCTGTCAAGAGACACTTTGCAGGACTCTCAAACTCGTGGAGACCTATGCCTGATGAACACACAGCACATTTGTTTTCACAACATAAAGAAATGAATCAATATTTCTGTATAAAATGATACATTTTAGGGTTTTTGTAAAAAAAAATAAAAACACCAGAAATTTTCAAGAATTTTTATTATTTTACATGTATACACACATACATATAACCCATTATCCTATCATTTGAGAAACTCATTTAGGTATAAAACAGTTTATTGCATAATGGCCAAAGAACCCCTCACATATAGAAAAATATTACAACAGGGTGAAACAAACGAGGCTTTTGTGATTACAGCTGAGCAAATCCACTTAGTCAAAGGCAAACTAGCAAAAAGTGACACCCTAAAGTTTTATAATCTCTACATCATACCAAAATAATATTGAGAAATTACTGTTACCTAATATGTTACTGATAATTATTCTGATGAGAAGAAACAAATCTGACGCTACACGGCGGACTCTGATTGTACAGGAAGGACAGATGTTGGGTAGCGGGGACAACATGACCGATCAGCAGCTGTGTGGATCAGATGTGACACTCTTTGGTCCCCATTGGTGTTTACATGTTTGACTCTGTAAAGAGAAAATATTAAGGTTATTCATTTCATAAAAGCACAGAAAGACAATTTCATTCACCGCTGATTCATTTATAAAAGTATTAAACATGTTTAATTTTCTTTTGTATTTTTTTTAAATTTGAGGTTACTACATAATGCTTATGACTGTATATAGTTTTGGCTATCTTAACTCACCCCAACCAAAGGTTTTTGGTTCTTGTGTCCCATGAGTGACTTTGCAGGCGTAGTTTTCTCCTTCCTTTGGTGTAAAAGCGACGTGCTTGGTCAGATGGAAGTGCCAGTCCTGGTTGAAGACCAGGTCAGTCTGCTTGGCACCAGGAATTTCTGCCCCATTCTTCAGCAGTGTGATGGTGATGTCAGGGGGGTGGAAATCACTCACGTGGCAGATCAAGACATTTTCCTCTCCATACTTTCCAGGATTACGGCTGTAAACCTGAGTCTTTGGTGGAGCTAAAGGCAAGAATGAAAGAGAAAGTAATATCCTTAATAAGGGATCAGTATTCATAAGTGGTCCAGCCTGTCTGAGGCCAATTTCGTTATGATGATTTTAGACCAGCGGTCCCCAACCTTTTTTGCGCCATGGACCGGTTTATATCTGACAATACTTTCACGGACCAGCCTTTGAGGTGATAAATACGACAAAATAAAACCAGTACCGGAACCAAAAAAGAAGGTTTATTCATAACACAATGAAAAGACCCAGGGAAACAGAGTTAACACAAAAAACGATAAAAACCTTGAAAACCATGAATTTCACACACGAGCCTCAACTCTTGCGGCCGGTACCGGTCCGCGGGCCGGGGTTGGGGACCGCTGGCTTAGACTATAAATATGAAAAGACTCGCTTGCTGAAAACAGAACTGAATTGGTGTTTGAATGACTTTCCTGTTTTTGTTTTGTGGCCCATATGTTACCTGTAAATGTATTTTTATCCCCAACACGACAAATTTATTTACCCCTGATAAAATGGGACGTGCTCACATACTGATGCTTTCACACTGAATCAGTGTGAAAGTGGATTGTCCTCAACAATATCAGCAAATACAACCAAGTAATTACTTTTGCAATGAAAGGACAGAAATAGTAAGAAGAGAAATCCTTGTATTAAAATATCCTGCAGCCAGCTGAGGGCGCTCTATGTATTTACAAGAAATCGAAACCAAATCCAAAAAGCTGGGGGGAATTCCACTCTGTTAAAAACACCATGGACGGTTTTCTCCTTATATATTTATTGTCCAGTCAAAACGAATCGTCTCTGGACTGAAACTGTTTAGAGTCGATAAACGCAGCTTTGTTTTCCTCAAATCAAAGCACCTTATGAACCCCTCCCTGATGGCTTTGTTTTGTCTTTGTTGAAAAACGTATAAAAATATGACGTAAAACTTACAGACTAACCAAACTGTGATTAAGATTTACACGTAGCCACAAAGGATAGAAACCGTTTGACTTGAAGTTCAGACTTTTATAAGTTCAGTAAAATGACAGGACTCAACCTTCAGTATTTCAGGGAGACTTTTTGAAAAAAGTACTTACAGTATTTCGCCTCCACTGCGCAGTAAACAGCTGCGATAACAGCCAAACACAGGACGGCCTTCATGTTTTCTCTTTGTAGTCGCAGATCCTGCTGAGAGCTGTTCGTCTCTCGCGCTCGCGAAGCTGGAATAAAGTAAAAAGGTGGAGCGCGTGAGGATATGCGAGCGCTGTAAGACAGCCCACAGCCACACGGGCCAATCATTCATTTCTCTCATGCTGTTACCAGGTAGAATCCTAGTAAAGAGGTTTCGCTCACTCATGACAGGCACATGTGGAACCTCCCTGGAAACTACCTGAAGTTTTAATCTCCATAGAACTATTATTTATGATATTCTGTAATTATTGTTGTTAATAATAATAATGATCTTATGCTAAAGTATTTACAGTTCCTTCGTTTCAGATTCTGTTTTCTTTTTCTTGTCTTTATTCACTTATTTTTTGTTTTCTTAACTTTTCCCCCTCAGTTTTTATTCTGGTTTGGTTTTAATTCCTTTAAATTTGTATATGACTTGTTCAGGCACATTTTGGACAGCTCAACATAATTTTGGGTGATTGTAGTGCAGAAAGTAGAGCAGGTTACCTAATCAGAAGGTTGGTGGTTTGATCCCTGGCTGCTAACCCAGGCTGGTCTCCGATCCATCAGCGTGT
Source organism: Haplochromis burtoni (assembly GCF_018398535.1). Taxonomy (NCBI): domain Eukaryota; kingdom Metazoa; phylum Chordata; class Actinopteri; order Cichliformes; family Cichlidae; genus Haplochromis; species Haplochromis burtoni. Next base: position 948,390 of record NW_024582534.1, on the reverse strand, counting down.
GAATGTTAGATAGAAAGCATTTAATCATAGGAAAAAGGTGCTCGTATAAAGTGATACATGTTGTATTAAAGGACTCTGATTGTTCATGTTGAGCAGAAAAGAGCTATATAACAACCAGGCCATTTACCATAATCAGTAAGTCTTATTTCTTTATGATTTGGTATATTTTGTGCTATCGTCTACATTTATTCATACTTTCAAAAGACAAATAATGCATCTCCTTCATTAACACACAAACAGGGGGACTCTGAGGAAAATCTACCGGATACAAGCCATGATCACCAGATTTGATATTACAAGAGAAACAAAATAATGAATAAATCCATAATTTCATGTTTTAATCAAACTGTTCTCACTATTAGTTTTCTGTTTGTTTTGTGGTTTGGTTTCAGTTAATTTCCTGTCGCCTATTTTAGTTTTTATTGTGTGAAAAATCTTTAAGTTTAGTTTCATTTTCATGACTTCAGTGTTGTGACAGACTAGCGCTGGTTGGTTGTTGTTTTCTCGTTTCATGTCCGGGGTGGAGCATATGAGGTCATCTCCCAGCTGTCCTGGATTGCCTCCATCAGATTGGCCTTCTTAAGACAGTTTGTGCAGCAGATTATACATCTGTGGTAACAAATAAAAAATGTGTTTTTTGACAGTTTCTTTTTAACATTAGTATGCCGATAATAGGTCTGATACACTCGTCATTAAAAGGATCCGAGCATTAACCTCAGGGTGTGAAGGGTTAACTCAGAGGGACAGACAGAGCTGAGTGTAGCCCGGTAACAACTGTAAGGTAGGCAGGAGTTTTCTCACACAGGACTGGAGGTCAAAGAGCATTTCCATGTGGAAGGACCACGAGGAGAACAAATCGGGGAGCGCTGAGTCTAAACCACAGCATCTTCCCATCAATAGTCACAAATATTTCCTGCTTTCAATTGTCTAATATATACTTTTAATCATGAATTGTGCTTCACTTAACATAGAGAAGTCCACAGCTGTGCAATTCAAAGCTTTAACTACCAGATAATAAAATATGTGATCTGCAAGACTGTCTCCAGAACTTCTCTCAGTATAAAAAAACCCACCACAACATAACAATCAGTGTCATCGATTTATGCTAAATTTTAGTAAATATTTGCACCAGCACTCATGGACAGGTGACAAAGACAAATTTGACCAAAGTGAAAACTCTTTGGCTCCTTTCGAAAGGAACCAGCTGAGGTGGTTCGGGCATCTGACCAGGATGCCTCCTGGGCGCCTCCTGGGTGAGGTGTTCCAGGCATGTCCCACCGGGAGGAGGCCCCGGGGCAGACCCAGGACACGCTGGAGAGATTATATCTCTCGGCTGGCCTGGGAACGCCTTGGTGTTCCCCTGGATAAGCTGGAGGAGGTGGCTGGGGAGAGGGAGGTCTGGGCCTCTTTGCTTAGGCTGCTGCCCCCACGACCCGGCCTCGGATAAAGAGGATGAAGATGGATGGATGGATGAAAACTCTTTGGCTTAAGATTTGCTTTAATGTGAACAACAACATGCTGGAAATCCCAAAAAGATGATTCAGTTCATCTGACTGTAACATTTCCAGTGGGAGCAATGTTTCTTCTCATATGATGTTACATCTCTCTTGACTTGTGCTCCAGTCATTGAAACAGTGCAAGTAGTTCATGACAGATTACAGGATGAACCCAACCTCAGCAACAGGACTTGTCCCTGCGAGTGGGCTGAGCCGTGTGGGGTAAAATAAAGGAGGATCGAATTGCAGGCACTCGTGGAGGTGCGAAGGAGGTTTATTGTAAGACAAAACACAAGTTGAAAACAGCGAACAGACTAAAGATAACCTGAACTGGGAAAACGAAACTACTAAACACGAGCATGAAGGAGGGTGAACAGAGGCATATGACGGCTGAAGCACGACCAGACAGACCAGCGACTACAACATAAGAAGACACGACTTAAATACACACAGAAGAACACGGGGAGATTACACACAGCTGGAAGTAACTGACGAGACAAGGGAGGCAAAACTGAATACACTCACATGAGACACGGACTTTCACAATAAAACAGGAAACAAGAAACCATTACACAAAGACACAGACTAAACACAGAACTGAACCTACACTAAACATGAGACACAACCAAAGAACTAATTCCTAAACACCAATAAACAGAAACATAGGATCCTAATAATAATCAACAAAGCACAAGAGGATCAGAAAACAATCCATAATGTAAAAATAAACAAAAACCTAAGAACTCAAGAGTTGGCAGATCATCTTGTAATCGGAAGGTTGCCGGTTCGAGCCCCGGCTTGGACAGTCTCGGTCGTTGTGTCGTTGGGTAAGACACTTTACCCTACTGCCTACTGGTGATGGCCAGAGGGGCCGATGGTGCGATATGGCAGCCTCGCTTCTGTCAGTCTGCCCCAGGGCAGCTGTGGCTACAACTGTAGCTTGCCTCCACCAGTGTGTGAATGTGAGAGTGAATGAATAGTGGAATTGTAAAGCGCTTTGAGGGTCTCGAAAAGCGCTATATAAATGCAATCCATTATTATTATTATTATTATTATTATTAATATTAATAAAATGCTGGGTCAAAATGACCCAGAACCATGACAGGACTACTCTCAGCACCGGCCTACTGTGTCTGCCCACCAGCTCAAGATAGAAAATCCAAGACAGCAGTTGCTGCAAAGAACAAGCCATCACACCTCGGTGAAAGGAAAAAGAAAGGTTCAGTCTTTTGTCATGAGCAACACTCTGTGTCCCCCATCTCTTCTCCCCCAAACAGAAAGAAAATGTTGGGATAACCAAACCAATCCAAGTTCAAGGTTCAGTCTCCAGAATTTTACAGTACACCAGGAGCACTCTGTCAGTCTGCATCTCCTCTAGTTCATGGAGGAAAGACTTGTGGACAAATGACACAGTGTCACCGCAGGGTCTGAAAACGATGGAGTTCGCTGTTCTCGCCGGGCTCTAGTGAGCCTCGACCTCCCGGTCAGCTATCGAGCTGGTGGGTCACAGACGTCTCAGAAAACGTCGGAGCACTTTTGCAAATAAATATGTGATGTCTTGATAAACCGAGCAGATATTTGAAGTTGACACAGCTACATGAAAATATCTTAAAAGTTTATTTTGTGATCCAGAAAGAGTAATAAGAGAAATATTAAAACTAAGTAGCTGCCGCCATTGTTGGAAACTGGACTTGGCTGGGCCGCGCTATGAGTTCTGGGATATGGTGGGCCACGAAGGACACACCCGACCCATCCTTTAAATCTGGGGAGAAGGAGGACGCAATTGTTGGCCACATTCAGAGCAGGCTTGGTTGCCTGGATGTGACTTCAAATGCAGCCTCCGAAGGATGCAGCCTAGGAATTAGGACATACCTGTGGTGTCATTGGAGCTTCTGCAGTTGGTCACTGGTGAAATTTCCTGCTCTGTCTTGGCCTCAGGATGTCTAGAGGCATGAATCAAGCGCACCCAAAAGGAATAAGCGCATCAGTGGTCATGTGCTCAGCAGAGGGAGAGACTAAAGCAGCAACAGTTGTAACGCGGTTTTGTGTGATTACATGTGTGTTAATGAACCTGTAAGTGTTATTCCCTTTGACAGGTTAACTGGTATCATAATGGCTGTAGCTGTTTGTGAATGTTGAAGTTGTGCCTCAGTATAGTGATACCATGTTGGTAGAATTATTTAATTATTTAGTACAGAGTTAGTAGCAGTGGTCAGAATCTCCGGTGATGATTACATCAAGCGGTTAAAGGATTTTTCAATCGTTAATTGTTTAGTTTAACTGTTGTTAGCCATGTTCTTGCCTTACTACTAGCAACTTGTCAGATGTGCTATTTAGCCAACTTATGGTCTACAGTGACCCCTTGTGGACATGGTAAAATATTGCTGTGTTGCTTAGATGTGTTGTGATTGTTTCTTAGTTGTCATTGACTCGACTAATTACAGAATTGCCTGTTTCTGTTTCCAGAAAACCATGCTTATAGTAACATAAACTGTATCTTCTACAACAATGAGTTCACGTATGGCTGCACTGTCTTTGGATTAAGCCTGGCAAGCTCTGATGTTCTTCAGAAGAATCAGTTCTTCTGTGGAGCTTAATTAAAGACAGCTAACCAAACTCCTGGACTGCTGCAGTCTTTCTGACTGAAGACTTGGGCCGGACTGTATATCCAGCACTTCCATTATATTTATATATATTCTACAGTCACGCCAAGGCGATACCCATAGTGAAACACCTCACTCTGTTATCAAAGAACCAGGGATTATGTTAAATAACCCAACTATGTGAATAATGATAGGCTAGGCTTCTTAGACTGTGAGAGTTTCGTCAGTAATGGGGAACATTTTAAACTCCACGTGTACCACAAACCAAAGCATACATTTCAGTATTTAAGATTTCATTTCGTCAAGGTGTCATCAGGACGCTACAACACAGAGTAAACACCATTCCCATAGATACAGTTGCTAGGGAAGCAGGAGAACATCATATCAAAGAAGCCCTGAGTTGATGTGTTTATCCCAGCTGGACATTTGTCAAACCTGGAAAGGCACCTAAAAAATCCCCAGCTGATCCAGGAGAGAAGAAGGACAACTGCTGCCTAAGGGGAACCCTTCGTGATCCTGTATGTGTCCGGAGTATTGAAACAGCTGAGACGCATTTTCTCTAAACACTGTGTCTCTGTGGCTTTTAAACCCCAAAACACACTGTGGCAAAAATTGGTCCATCCTGTGGATCAGGTCCCCCGCAGGACTCTGCAGTCTGTCTACACCTACAGGCCAGTGGACACTCTTTCAATGATGAGGATGTACACATCCTGGACAGGGAGGAACGCTGGTTTGAGGGCAGAGTCAAGGAGGCCATTTACGTGAAAAGGGAAAGACCATCTCTGAATGGAGGAGGGGGCCTAAGGGTACATCTGTCACCATCTTACAATGCTGTGATTGCAGCCATTCCCCATTGATCAATTGTCATTAATCAATTATCTTTGATCAGTGGCTGTTGATCAATGGTCATGGCAGTTTGCATGAGCATTGATCATTAATGATGAAGGAACTGACCTCTCAGCCTATTGTTCATTCAGTGGTGCTGGTTTCAGTCACTGTTTATAGCTGCAGTCAGCTGAGACTGAAGACGTCACCTGATGATGACGAAACGTTTCTCCCACTGAAAATGTCCAGATGGACACAATAAACTTTCTAGGATTTCCTTACCTGGATGATCGAGCATGCATCAAGACAAACATTCTGGAGTTTTGTTCCTTATTGATGTGACAGCATCACATATAACTATAGTTGCTAAATATTTGTCTACCATTCATTCAAATCCTCCATTCAACTACATCCCAAAGGCGCACCATTGGATTGTGATCTGGTGGCCATCGTTGTCATTTAAGTACAGTGAACTCATTGTCCTGTTCAAGGAATCATTTGAGATTATTTAGAGAAGACGTTTCACCTCTCACCATTTCACCCTAGAACTGAAGAAGCTTCTCGGATGAGAGGTGAAACGTCTTCAAGCAACTTAAAGAAGTCCAGATGCTTTTCTTTGCAAGCTCCTTAGACTATGGAACATGTTATATCACACTGTCGCAAGTATCAGGTGGAGAGTAGACAACTGACCCAAAACCTCAGAAACATAAAAATGAAACTAGATCTTTTCATTTTCATAGATTGATTTACTGCAAATGGACTCAAGAAGTGAAAGTTATCAGGTCTTAATTTCAGTTTTAAAAGAGGTGGCCTCCAGCTGAACGTCAGCAAGACCAAGGAGCTGGTGGTGGACTTCAGAAGGGGTCAGCACAGAG
>NW_024582534.1:935897-937330 GCF_018398535.1 Haplochromis burtoni | reverse complement strand
ACTACAAGCCCATTATCATCAATGGAGCTCCAGTGGAGAGGGTGCAGTCCTTCAAGTATCTTGGTGTCCACATCTCCTCAGACCTGACATGGTGCTGCCCACATTCAGGTCCAGACCAAAAAGGCTAGGCAGCGCCTGTATCACCTACGACAACTGAGGAAGTTCAGGGTCTCTCCCAGCCGATAAAATCTAGAAGAAGAAAAGGACTCTGCTCTTCCGTAAAACAACTACGTAGCTTGAGAAACAAGAACACCTCAAGAAAACGCTGGTTTAACAAGATGAGCAGTGAAAAATACCCGCGGTCTTCTATCGAAGACGATTTTAACTACGGCACTAATGTTGCTACGGCCAGTGTTCAGATCCGTATGGGTGAGTAACAGACCCGCGCTATCTCGCTAACACTGATATCATTGGCCGTGTTCACGGTTTTCCTCTACACAGTTATTATTGGTTTCGTTAGCTTCCGATGGGTTTTGAGCTACTGTAACGCAGTTTCTTGGTTCATTAGGCTTTCTAAGGAAGGTGTACACCCTCCTGAGCTTGCAGATCATCTTGACCACAGCCACCTCTGCTCTCTTCATGTTCTCTCAGACCATCAAGGAGTTTGTTATCGCAAGGTGAGAATGAGCTGCTTCATATATAACCAGGTGCTGCTGTCTGTTTCATTTTTCTAAGGACAGGAGACAAAGAGAGTACTCCGTCTCCTCTCACGAGAATCTAAAGTTACATTATCTCCTGCGGAAGCTCCTCGTCTGCTTTCATTACATCATCCATGTTTACGCAAGAGTTGGCAGTAATGGTTAAATCCGCCTCCTCATTATGTGTAATATTTAGTGATGCCAACAAATACGTGAGAAAATCTCCTATCTCAGTGTTGTGCAGTTTCGAAGAGACAGAGAGTTGATATTGTTGTATCATAGTGTCATCGTATTCTTGCAAATATTAGATTTATCATTATGCTGCACACTTGGATTAAGATGAATCAAAAGCAGTGTAGCTTTGTGAGTTCGTCTTTACTGCTGCAAATGTATAGACAGCAACGTTACACATTTGTACAATCTCTCACAGCTCTTTTAGGTGCACTGCCTTATGGTTAGTCTTTAAACACAAAAAACGAATACTTCTTACAGTACATCAATGAAATAAACATAAACAAAAGATGGTGTGATTCACCAGTCTTCATCTGCTGTGATTAGAGCCCGGTACAGGTATAGATCCACAAAAGCGCCACGAGGTTTGGACGTGGCACCTTGCCTGGGATTACCATAATGACCCTAATGTCATTGAAAAGGACAGGATAACTACTTTGATTGCACAGTTTGACCTGAAACTGATAAGTGTGCGAGCGAACAAGTGAGTTTGTGTCTGTAATTCTTTAAAGGAGTGTGTGATGTAGTGTAAGGAGTGTGTGATGTAGTGTAAGGAGTGTGTGA
>NW_024582534.1:924365-935746 GCF_018398535.1 Haplochromis burtoni | reverse complement strand
GTAGTGTAAGGAGTGTGTGATGTAGTGTAAGGAGTGTGTGATGTAGTGTAAGGAGTGTGTGAGGGCTGCAGTGAAGAAAAGCGAGTATATCGAGTGTGTCAGCATTCTAAACTCTGCTTTGATCAAAGGATTTTATGCTGCTGTGAACAAGATGTTATGATGGTGTACATGTTTATTAATATTAAAAATAATGAAGTGTCCAGCCTGACAACCTTCAGGTTTTATTGGCTATTCTATTTTTGAATATTAATGCTATTTAATTAACAGAATATTTTCTATTATTTCACTTTTAATCTGGAGAATGTTACAAAAGCGTTGAAATAAAGAAGTTCTATTGCAGTGATAAAGAAGGAAAAACAGTCATCAGTTATTGTAAATGTAGCCATTCAGTCCCGACGTTAGTGTCACATACAGATACGTTTTAACTGGACCTGAACACGCAGGTTTGTGAATGTGATCATTGGAGAAGGAGGGACGTAGAAATAGAAATTCATCCCATAGTGCGTTTGCTACAACTCTGACCTGTGACAGAGTTTCAAGGTCAGAGGTCAAGTTTTCTGTAAATCTTGTGGATGAGGCACATTCATTTTAAGTCCAGGGAAAAGGAGGCCGTAGCTCAGGAGGTGGAGTTGGTTATCTACCACTGAAAGTGTCATGGTTTGTTCCCTGAGTCGCCCCCATTGCATCGATCAGTATGTGTGAATAAAACATGTGTTTAGCGTGTTCTTCAGTGTGGCTGTCCCTGTTGGAAGCAGCATAAACATAGCAGCTAGGATCTCAGCAGAGTCAGGAAGAGCATGAAGGACTAACTCATGACTGGTGACTGTTTAACAAGTAGACAAGGTTAGAGTTAAGCTACGTTGTCATATTAGCAAAGCCTCAAATAACTGCTGATAACAAATGTTAGAGAAACGTGTTTGCTTTGTGTCCTGATTGGCCAGTATGTCAGATTATTAAATCACCAGTTCTGTCGTGGTTTGGGGCTCAATTTCATCCTGTCAAAAATTCATGTCATGTAGTTTTCTGAATATAGAAATGAACTTTCAGAGTTTGAGCCATCGTGCAGCGCCATCTGGAAATCTTCTGATTGGCGACTGATTTTTCATGGCAGTGGTCCCAAACTGCCAAATGCAGTTCAGGATGTCTGGATAGAAAAGTGAAACCGTGTGAGGTTAAAGGTGGCCAGTGTCCAAAGAGGCAGCTTTGGGGTGTCCTTCAGGGAGCTCGGAGGAATTTTTCTGATGATGATTTAAAGACATTATTACACATCAGGCTGTGCTGAGGGGGAACGGTGGTTTTCCCACATATGAACTTTAAAGCTCAGGAGAATTGTACGAAACCAGTTTTGCCTGTAAACTGAAATTCCATTTCTGTTTGCACGGTTCAGTAAATTGTTGCTCTTATTTCTCTTTTTCCAAGCAAAGTGTTAAGAGGCGATGAGTGGCTGCATGTACAGTCTGATCACCTGTCCACAGCGTGCTGTCTGCTACCTGCTGTTATAAAATGATCCTTCGTTTTGCACATAATCTCTATGAAGCTTGGTTCTCCTTATTGTCTCACTGTGATCTGGTTCCTTCCTCAGCCCAGCTGTGGTGATGGTTTCATCTCTGCTCTCGCTGGTTCTTCTGGTGGCTCTCGCTGTGTACAGGCACCAACATCCAGCTAACCTCTACCTCCTGTTTGCATTTGTAAGTTCTTCTGTTTTCAGTTTATTGAATAAATTTTTTAAATTTGATTTATTGTCATAACAGTCAAAATTGTTGTCTGCTGCAGGAAGGTAACGGTGATGGGCAGTGAGTCATTTTTCAGTGAACCCAGTCCAAGAATATTCGTGGTCTAATTCCTGCTCGTGATAAAACGAATGTTTTATAAGAACATACTTTTACACCAGGAGACGATGATCACCAATCATCATTGTGACCGTCGACAGGTGGAATGATTAACTCTGATCGTCTCCTCATCACAGCATCTGTTAGTGGGTGGGATAGATTAAGGAGCAAGTGGAGATTTTATCCCCAAAGTTTGTATATTACTAGCAGGGAAAATGGACAAGCTTAAGGTTAGAGTTAGTTTGACAGGAGCCACATTTGATGACGGGGTCGGAGCATCTCCAAAGCTGCAGCTGTTGAGGGCGTTCCCAGTCTGCAATGGTCAGTATCTAAAAAGTGATCCAAGGAAGGAACGTTGGTGAACCACTGACAGAGTCGTGGGTGGTCCAGGCTCACTGATGCACGCGAGGAGCGATGCCTGGCCTGTCTGGTTTGATCCAATGGATGAGTTATTGCAGCTCAAGCTAACAAGAACGAGCTGCTGCAGGCTGCCCGTGCTGACCTCTGTCCACTGTCAAAGCACCAACAATGGGCACGTGAGCCTCAGCAGTGGACCACAGAGATGAGTCACATTTTCTGGTGCATCACGTGGACGGCTGAGCATGTGTGCGTCACTTACCTGTGAAACACCTGGCACCAGGGTGCATTATGGGATGAAGGCGAGCCAGCAGAGGCAGTGTGATGCTTCAGCTAGGAAACCTGGAGTCCTGTTACTACCTGCCTAAGCATTGTTGCAGACCATGTTCAGCCTTTCCTGGTATTACTGATGGTGGTGGCCTCTTTCAGTCGGCGCCTTGGCACGAAGCAAAAACGATTCACATTTGTTATCAGCAACGTTCGTCTGTCTCTGGTAGATCAAATGATCAGAATTACAATCATAATGATCAGTTTATTTCCTCCATGAAGAGAAGCTAACACGTATAACAGTAGCTTGTTTATGAACAGTGGGTAATATAAGTATTCAACACGTCACCAATTTTCCAAGTAAATATATTTTAAAAGGCTCTATTCACAGGTGACAGTAACACCCATCAGTGCAATGATGGGCCTTTTGTGTTTAATACCAGTTTTACTCACTATAGATGTATAATAGATGAAGTAACTGATGAGGCATACAGTAAACAATGGTGGATGATATCAACTAAACAAGATGACAGAAGTTGTTTCTAAGATGGTATGAAGTCATAAAATGTTCTTGTTTTCTATTGTTTGTATTTGTGTGTGTAAAATGGTCTTTTTTATATGTGACCTGTTTCAGCTGTGGTTACAGAGCCATAAACCTGATGCTGTCCAGCATGAAGCTGTAACATTCCCCACGTTACTTTGTTGCCATGTTTCCTTTTTCATTTTGAGCTGCTCAGCGGCTGCAGCCGCAGTAACTGCTGCTGTAATAATGGCTGTGTTGTTGTGTTGCTTGCAGACTCTTCTGGAGGCGCTGTCTGTTGCCACAGCTCGTAAGTGTTTAGAGTTGCATTCTGTTAGTGTCCAGCCTTCCAGGCTACCGTAGACTCTGATGGGATTTCTTTCTCTCCGCAGTCACCTTCTATGATTACTCCACAATACTGCAAGCTTTGTTTCTCACCTGTGCTGTGTTCGCTGTATTAACAGCCTACACCTTTCAGTCCAAAAGAGATTTCAGCAAAATGGGAGCTTGGTAAGTTCTGTGTTCTGATGGGACTCTTTAAATGTCTGTGAAGGTTCTCAGTCGTCCAGCTCATCGCAGTCTGAGGAGCTCGGACAGGAAAGCGTCTGGACTTAAGAAGACGTCCTTGAAGACGTTTCATCAGAGAAGCTTCTTCAGTTCTAAGACTAGAAGGTGGAGAGTCACAGATTTTAAGCCTTTTGGGCAGAGGCTCAATAGGAGGTCCACGACCCTCTTGGGTCCCACAGGGCTTCAAATCTGCGACTCTCCACCTGTTGCTCTGAGAACTGAAGAAGCTTCTCGGATGAAACGTCTTCAAAGAAACTTAACAAAGTCCAGTCCGAGCTCCTTCAATGTGCTGCCTGATCACACACAAGATGTAACATGCAGATGAGATGAGTGGAGTATATAAATATAACGTTCGTAGATTTTGAAAGTTGTGACGACACGAAACACCTTCAATCTGAAGCTAGAAATGTACATGAGCTTTCCACTGATGTCCTACTGTCTGACGTGCAGCTCAGACAAACTGAGTCCAGCTAAAGTGGACTGTCTGTTTCATCCCTGCAGGCTTTTCTCCTGTCTGTGGATCCTCATCATTGGAACCTTCATGAGGGTGAGTGGAGGGGCCTGATATCAGTGTCAGTGTCACATGGGCCTAATGAAAGAGGAACAAAGGCCAACGAGTTACAAACAACAGAAAGCTACAGAGAAAAAGGGCTGATGGTATTTCTGAGCTAAGCCTACACATGGGCTGTGCACCAATGTAAAGAAGTTTAGTTGGAGAATTGTAATGTTGGACTTTTTTTCCACATCAAACATTTGCCGAGCCACAGTAGGTGAACTGGTCACGGGTAGAAGCAGCAAGCTGTGGCAGTGACACGGCGTGCACAAAAGCACAGCAGGCAAATGAAACCTGTAGTTTCCCTGTTGTGAAGCGTGCAAACTGCAGAGCTGGTCTTTTACTTGGGCCTGCTGGGGTAAATGGCTTGTTGAAATAAAAGGCCTTGTAGTGCAGAAGACTTCCAAGTTTAAAACCAGCCTTTGTTCTGCTGCTTTTCCTTGTATAGGATAAGATGTCAGTGCTGCAGCTGAAGTTGAACACGGCTATAAACATGATGAAACAAAACATAGACACGTTGGTAAAATCAAACACAAACTGCTGCTGGGTGCTGTCAGTGTTAGGAGTGGGCTGGTTCTTTACCTCCTTCCAGAGAGCAGTCGCCTGAACAAGGCCGGGACTGAAGGGCTCTCTGATCTCTGTAAGGAAGCTTTCGATCCAAGTGGGAAGTTACGGCAGCCTAATCACTAGAACGTCAGGGATGATGGTATTAAATAACCGTTTGAGGTGGATGCAGAGCAGTGGTGGTTTGGCTTTAGGAGCAAACCGATGGGAGTCACTTTAAATCCCCTTGTGCTCTGTTCTCTCTGCAGCTCTTCTTCCACAGTGACGACGCAGGTCTGTTCCTGGCTGGAGCTGGGGCCTTGGTCTTCTGTGGCTTCATCATCTATGACACCAGCATGCTGATGAAGCAGCTCTCTCCTGAGGAGCACATCTTGGCCTCCATTAACCTCTACCTGGACATTGTCAACCTCTTCCTGCACATTCTCCGCGTCCTCGACTCGATGAAGAAGCACTGAGTGCTGCAAACCCACAATTTGCCTGTTCTGTGATTAATTTATGCTTGTGTGAGTGTTGATGTTGGTGCACCAAAAATCCCATTATTGACCTTTGTAACTGTTAAAACAATCGGTGTGTTCTTGGTAGGCTCTTTCTGTTGTTCTCTGCTGTTTGTTTGAAACCCCAAATCAACCAGCGTTGTGGATTATTATCAGTTTTTCTGTCTTGTAAAGCCAACAAGTACTCGTCGTTTTGTGGAGGAAGGCCACACTGCCTGATTTGATATGGAGCCAATGAGCAGCCCGTCTGCCCCTAATGCAGCTCATTTCTTTTAAACAGCAGCTCTACGCAGACCTCTCCAGTCTTGCTGCTCCAGTTCATGCAGTTTACAGGTGAAGACAGAGCCTCACACTGAAAGGAGAGCTGGATGGATGCAAATGCAGGAAGCATTGAGAAAGGAAACACTGACCAATCAGATTTGTTCACAGACGCGTGTGTGTGTGTGCGTGCGTGCAAATCGGGTTGGTCAGTACTTCCTTTCTGAATTTGATTGGATTCTGAATGATGCACACACACAAAGATTTGCAAACAACATTGGCTTTGTTAGAAAATCTAAGCACATCTTTAAAATGAATAATAGTTTTGTCAGTACAGTTTTCCACGACGTGAACCAAACGTGCTCATAGAACGATGCTGATAAGTAATTATATAAACTGTACATCACGTTGAAATAAAGGTGAAAATACAGAAAAGGTCTCGGACCTGTCTGAAAAACACAGGTTCTGTTTAACTTTGCAGATCTAAGTAGGCTTAGAGAAAAGCAACACGTCCTGTCACAATGTAAAGCAGTGTGTCCCAACCTGTGAGGGCCACGGCTTTGGCATGATGTGAACAGGTTCATGTCTGAAACCCTCCAGTGTTGTTAAATTATGACAAATCTGCAAAGAGGAGTGGGCCAAAGTTCCTCAGTGATAACAAAGACCTGCTGGCAGTTGTCACAAACGCTTGATTGCAGCTCTTGCTGCTGAGGGTGACACGAGCAGTTATTAGGTGTAGTCGTCAAGTAGTTCATGACATCAATTTAAATAAAATTAGAATTTAAAAACTTCATTTTATATTTGCTCAGGTTATCTTTTCCTAATAGTAAAATGCATTTATTTATATGACTGTTGTACAGCAGTCCATCATCTGAAATGTGTGACAAATACACAGAAAGAGAAAAATTAGGAAGGAGGCAAAACCTCTGTGTGCACATTTGTGAACGGCCCGCTGTTTTAATTTGTTATGCATAAGATTTACTGCTGAGTCACCACAGACTCACTCCCTCTGTTAATGGTCTGCCGGATGAATACATGCTGATTTATAAAAGTGTAAATGCACTATCTAAATTCTAAAATTGTGATATTTACTTTTTAATTTATGGGCTTCTTGGTATTGTTTTAAATTCACTGTGTTTGTTTTTGCAAGTCTATACATGAAAAAGACTTTATTAAAACAATTAGGTGAAATCATGGTCTTTATGATGTGTGTGAAACTGATTATATAATGATTGTATACATATGATTGTTAGATTCATTTTAACTTGATTAAAACAGTAAGCTGTTAATGAAAATCTGTTGATCTGAGTAAATGTGTGTGTGCTAATGAACAACAGCACTGTATGCATTTCCAGCATTTGCCTGCATTACGTTTGGCTTTATCTGTTGACACATATGATTGAAGTTTGTTCGGTCTTGTAAGACATCATTAAAATCAGTTATAGGTTATATCTGTAAACAGCAAAAACAACAGAGAAGCTTGTAGAGAAATGTGGAATAGATCTAATGAACACAACCCGAAAGCCAGAAGTTCAAAATCCACTTCCTTCAGAGTAACACGCCCAGGATATGTTGCTCACCATGTTAGGCATATTCAACAGTAACTGGGAACTTTTGTTTTGAAATCCAAAAATATATTTTCAAGTCAAGTGGCTTTATTTCCAACCATGTGCAGTGGTGCAGCATACGATGAACCGAGACAGCGTTCCTCCAAGACCACGGTGCTACGTATTAGGGCTGCTCGGTTATGGCAAAAATGATTTTGCCATAATCGAGTCTGATTTTAAACAGCCACACACTGAGCAGCAGGCCTAACGTGTCCTCCGCTGTTTGTTGTGTTTGCATACAAATGACATCACTGGACTTTGGACTGGGTTGCTATAACGACCCCTGGACATCGTGGTACTGATACCTACTCGAGTGGAGTCGAGCAGGTATCAGTGGAAGAGGTCGAGCAGAACTCCCACAAGGATTTTAGATGCTCCAGCTTTTTAAACATGTTGTTGGATAAAGTTTTTTCCAAAGAACATTCACATTCACACTGATTGGGACCAAGACTGTTTAACCGTTCGACACGACAACAACTTCTGGCAGCACAGCGGCAAGAAGGTCCTGAGTTCGAGTCCAGCATCAGGCTGCGGGCTTTCTGAGCGGATACTGTCAGGCATTTGTCGTGTGTGTTATAAACACACACTTAAACATTTACACTTTGTGCAACTTGGATACATCGACTTGCAATTTTCATTATGAACCATACAGGTACATACTCTCTATAGATGATCATAACTGACATAAGTATTCAGTCTTAGCTGTGCTTACAAATGTTTGCTGTTAAACTACAGCAGAGAACAAACGTGACGACAAACGTGCTGCAGTCAGTTTGAACAAAGAGTCAGAAACACGCACGTTTAATACGTTTATTGGGCAAAACACAGAAAATAACATCGCACTGAGACCATGCTTCGTTTGTTTTTTGGAAAACACGTCACGATGCAGCTGCTATGGTGACGACCTCTGACCTTCCAGTGCCCTGTTCTACACAGGAAAGATAGTCAAAGTCAAAGTCAAAGTCAACTTTATTGTCAATTCTGCCACATGTACAGGACATACAGAGAATAGAAACTTCGTTACTCTCAATCCCTAGATAAAATAGAAAAAGAACATTTAAATATAAGAGTGATTAAAAATGCAAGTAAAATATTTTAAAGTAAAAATTAAATAATATAATACAATTTTACATATAACAAGAAAGCTATACAATATACAATATAAGGGTAAATGACATTGAGTGCAAACCAGGCAGAGTAGTGCAAATAAGCAAATAGTGCAAATGGAGATTTGGTAATGTACGGTATGAGATAGTGTAACACAAAGTCTTATGAGGTAATGGCAGTCCAATGCTCCACAAAGTGACTGGTAACTGGTGCAGGCCAGTGAGTGAGTCAGAGATGGTGTGTGTGTGTGTGTGTGTGACAGAGTTCAGTGAGACCTGGAGGAGAGAGGGGAGAGGGGGCAGAATCGGGAGGGAGTTAAGCTTCCTGACAGCCTGATGGATGAAGCTGTCCTTCAGTCTGCTGGTCCTGGCCTGGAGACTCCGCAGTCTCCTCCCCGACGGCAGCAGCTTGAAGAAGCTTTGCATTGGGTGCGTGGGATCAGCCGCTATGCAAAGGGCTTTTTTAGTGAGACGGGTGCTGTAAATGTCCTGGAGGGAGGGGAGAGAGACACCAATGATCCTCTCTGCAGCTCTCACTATGCGTTGGAGGGTTCTATGACAGGACGCATTGCAGGCTCCAAACCACACAGTGATGCAGCTCGACAGGATGCTCTCGATGGTGCCTCTGTAGAAAGTGTGCATGATGGGGGCTGGTGCTCCTGCTCTTCTTAGTTTGCGGAGAAAGAAGAGACGCTGCTGTGATTTCTTGGCCAGTGCTGTGGTGTTGTACGTCCAGGAGAGATCCTCTGTGATGTGCACACCCAAGAACTTGGTGCTGCTCACTCTCTCCACAGACGCTCCGTCAATGGTCAGAGGAGCATGTTGGGTGTGCATTCTCCTGAAGTCCACAACAATCTCCTTCGTCTTCTCCACATTCAGAGAGAGATTGTTGTCAGCACACCACGTGGCCAGGCGTCTCACCTCACTTCTGTAGTCGGTCTCATCCCTGTTGCTAATGAGACCC
The DNA here is from genome assembly GCF_018398535.1 of Haplochromis burtoni. Taxonomy (NCBI): domain Eukaryota; kingdom Metazoa; phylum Chordata; class Actinopteri; order Cichliformes; family Cichlidae; genus Haplochromis; species Haplochromis burtoni. Next base: position 926,660 of record NW_024582534.1, on the reverse strand, counting down.
ACCACCGTTGTGTCGTCCGCAAACTTGATGAAGAGGTTGGAGCTGTATGATGGAGTGCAGTCATGGGTCAGCAGAGTGAAGAGGAGGGGGCTCAGCACACATCCCTGCGGGGCCCCCGTGTTTAAAATGATGGTGCTGGATGTATTACTGCCGACCCGTACTGCTTGAGGTCTTCCGGTGAGGAAATCCAACAGCCAGTTGCACAGTGAGGTGTTGAGCCCCAGCTGGACCAGTTTTTGAGTGAGCTGTTGGGGGATTATAGTGTTGAATGCTGAACTGAAATCTATGAACAGCATTCGAACATATGAGTCTTTTTTGTCCAGGTGTGTGAGTGCTGAGTGGAGTGCAGTGGAGATGGCATCATCGGTTGAGCGGTTGGGCCGATACGCAAACTGGAAGGGATCCAGGGAGGGGGGCAGGACAGTCTTGATGTGTTGCATGACTAGTCGTTCGAAGCACTTCATCAGGATGGGAGTAAGTGCAACAGGACGGTAGTCATTAAAGCAGGAGGGAGATGACTTTTTTGGAACCGGAATGATTGTGGTGGCTTTAAAACATGTGGGGACGACAGCCTGGATGAGTGATATGTTGAAGATGTCTGTGAAGACATCAGTGAGTTCCACTGCACAGTCTCTCAGTACACGACCAGGAATGTTGTCAGGACCCGGAGCTTTACGTGCATTGATCCTGCTGAGGGATCTCCTCACGCTGTCCGGGGACAGAGTCATCACCTGGTCACCAGGAGGGGGTGGGGTCTTCTGTGCAGTGGTGCTGTTGGTGAATGGAGCCATCGCTGCAACATAAAGAAGAAACATATACATGTTTGCACAACATCATCATCATCATCATCATCATCACGTGACTCTTGATGTTACCCAGGAAGGAAATACCTTTTCATGGTCACCACAGTGTCAATGCTGTGACTCTCCTCTGTGGGCTGCAGGTCTCTAAAAACAATCTGTGACACAGACACAAACATAAGCAGGAACCTGACAGTGATTCTAATAATTATGATGATTTTCTCTGGCTTATCCATCCTGGATCACAGGGGCAGCAGCCTAAGCAGAGAAACCAGACCTCTCCCCCGAGTCACCTCCTCAGAGCCGGCCAAGACCTAATCTCTCCGCAGGTCCTGGGTCGGCACCGCAGGTCCCGGGACACGTCACCTGGTCATAATGTTACCGTCCAGGCATTCTAGTCACGTACCCAAACTACCACAACTGGCTTCTTCTGATGTGGGGAAGTAGCAGCTCCACTCTGAGCTCCTCTCAAGTAGGGCTGCTCGATTATGGCAAAAATGATAATCACGATTATTTTCACTGAAATTGAGATCTCGATTATTTGACGATATTTATTTAACCCTTTAAGACCTACTATAGAACCAAGTCCGCCAGAGCTTATATTATTTTTTTACATGTTGTAGTGCCATTTGTGGGAGCATTTCAAGTTGCTATACATCAATACAACTGTTATAGCCCATATTTTAATAATATGTATGCATTAAGTCCATAGTAACTACATTAATTGCAAAAAAGTGCAATAAACTACAAAAAAATTGAAAATCGTTTTTGTTTTTTTTACATATATTTCTACTTGGAGAAATTTAAGAGGTTTATCCCTCAAAACTTTAAATACAAAAAAGTTGCAAAAAATAGTTTACAACAACAGGAAATTTATTTTGAGTGTCTTCATAGTTTTATTTTGGAGATACAGCAATTTTTATATACTGCAGGAAAAACAAAAAACAATCCTATGATGCAAATTTGCAAAGAAAACAGCAGGTGCATCAAAATAAACTATTTCCAGCAGTGCAATTCGAGTTCTAAGCATCCCAGAAACTATTCAGAAAAGTCAAACATGACTTATAAAAACACCAGTATAGGCTTTTAATATAACTATTAAGAAACAGTATACAGAACATGTATAAAACCAGTATAGGCTTTTAAGGCCTACAAGTAAAAAACTACATTTTCCGCAAAATGACGTCACTTCGGTTTCGGACAGGAAATGGGGACATGCGATAGTTCGTGTGACGTCTGTTTCAATGTGGGAAGTGTTACGAACAGCTGATCGGATCGGCAAAGCGTGTTTCTGGAATATTATGTTTTTGTTCCTGCAAGCGCTTTTTATGCAATTTTTGCAAAGCTTTATGTGGAAGGAAACCGTGACCGAGGACAAGCTGATGGCATCAGATGTAAGTACAACTCCTCCGGTTTCATATGCAAAACAAATTATTGCGCTAGCTTACATGGTTCACGGTTCTACAGGGATTTAAAGGGTTAACACAAATCCTCT
>NW_024582534.1:905810-915900 GCF_018398535.1 Haplochromis burtoni | reverse complement strand
GGGCCGCCTCCTCTAATCGCTGCAGGACTTCATCCAGTCTCTGAAGATGTTCTCGTTCATTTTTTGGACCATTTACTCCATTCACTGAGTAGTAAAGTGGAATTTTTAAATAAAAAAATAACAACAACAATTGTTTAAAAAACAGAAAACAAACAAACGAGAAAAAAAGTAAATTTATTTGGAAAATATTTTATTCACTGATGCAGATTTTTCAAAGCAAAGCCTGACTGGAATTACTGGAAGAATGAAGTAAAGCGGTTCAGTGAGTCTGTGACGTGAAATTACTTTTATTACCTAACAATTTTGATTTAATGTGATTGTTTTCTCTGACTCTTTTTCCTTTTTGTGTGATTTGTATTTATTTATATTTTTCATATTGAAATTGTATGTTTTTCGCTGTTACCGTGTCTTCAGTTGTTAAATGGTTACTTTTGTTTGTTTACACGTTCAATAAAGCTATTTGTTTGAAAAAAAGTAATTAGATTTTTAATATGCGCACAGAAAAAGTGAAACAAACTATTATTTGAAAACATCCGCGACGTAATAAAGGGGGTGTCTGCAACATATTTTCGCAGCTTGTGATTTTGAACACAGCCCAGTTGGTTGCCACTTCACCTCTACGTCATTTCCGTCACAGAACCGTCTTCGAGGTCTTTTCAAGATGGCGTCAACGCAGTTAACGGATGAGGAGCTTTTTTTGGAATTAAAACGCTTTGGTTTCACTCCAGGGCCCGTTACTGAAAACACTCGTCCGGTGTACCTGAAGAAACTCAAGAAGCTTCGCGAGGAGCAACAGCAGCGAGGACTAAGACCTGGTAAAACCCGTACTATCGGTGCCATTAACAGTACCACTGGCGGCGGTAGCACAGTGGCATCTAGGCCAGTCAGCCATGACGTCACGCACCTGAATACAAGCAGGAGACCGGGCCGGAAGTCCTCCCTCCTCGGTTTCAGCTCCGACGAGTCTGATGCTGAAACCCCACTAAAGAGGAAAGGCCTCGGTCCCAGTGGCAGAGCGAACAGAAGCTCCAGTTCTCATCAGCAGCCTAAGATTAGGCCTGCCTCACCGCCGAGTGTGGCTATCAAGAGTCGGTACGACCACAGTGCGACACCAAGCAGCAATTTTTCCCTGGGTCAGAACGGAGAGAGACGTGTCTCACTGGGCTGGGGAGTCGGTGACAGACCTAGTCCCGATGCGGGACTACGGCGTTACGACGACTCAGGGGACGAGGACAATTATGAGGAGGATATGGAAAAGAAATCTCGCTCTTTAAATGGTCGCGGGGCGTCTCGCCTGAATGCTAGCAAATTAGCTGGAGATTACTCAGACTCGGACGAGGAGGAAGTTAGTGGGCTTGGCGTCGGCGACCCAGAATGCGACAGATTGGAGCCTCGACGAAACCACCCCAGTGTGGCGTTATCTTCCGACGTTACTGATCGAGGGTCTGCGACCGATGGGCAGAACACAGAAGCTACGCCTCGTCGTTTTCTAAGCATGGGGGGGAGTCGAGGTGAGGATGAAGAGGAAGATGATTTAAGGAGAAGGGACTTTAGCCGCTTGGGAGACTCGCGGAGTCACACACTTCCAAGGAAACCCATCTACAGGTCACTTACCGAAAACCACAAAGGCAACACCGGTAAAAACAGTCCGGCCACCGGGGAGGACGGAGCATCCAGAAGCAACAGCACCGAGCTGAGACCGCGCTTCTCCACCTACAGCGGTCTGTCGCAGACGTACAGGCGCAACCACTCTAATCACACCCCTGCTCCCAACCATTCCTACGGCCACGCAGCGCTCAAGAGAAACGTGTCTGCTCCCGAAGATGAGCTTCTCCAGCAGTTCAAAAGGGAAGAGCTAGCTTCCTCAGGTAGTTTTAGCGCTCACTACCTGTCCATGTTCCTGCTCACAGCGGCGTGTCTCTTCTTTGTGCTGCTGGGCCTCATGTACCTCAGGATGAGGGGTTCAGGAGCCATGGAGGTGGATAACGTCAGTGAGTATCTGGGCGAACTGCCTATTTGGAGTGTTAAAGTTTAGGGACTGTAATGCATGTAGTTGTTTTATTGCCTGGTAATGTATTCAAGTGTTTGTTCTTTGTGTATTTTGAGTGGATGTTCCTGCTGAACAAACACCAAAGTTGGAGAGATTCCCAAATACAAACAGATCCAAAGACGAGCATTTTTAGACTGGCAGGAATCTGTAGTCAGTCTGCCCAAGCACAGAACAGCAGTCGGACTGGGACGGTGCTCCAAATTCACTTCCACCGATTTCTGAGTTGTTTTTTGTGCCCCTACAGATAAAAGGATTATGTGACTATCAAAAGAATCACGTTACACTTAAAATGATGCAGAATGTGCAAAAGCTACGAATGCACACACTAACAGTTTTATATTTAACAGAAAAATAATTTATGGATGTTTTTCTCAATCCGTGTACTTTGGAAACTTTTATGAGAATTGTCCTGACTGTCTGTCTCTTCTTCATTTTCAGTTAATAGCCCTCCCCCAGAGTTTGACACACCTAATGTAAGTAAATACTTTCTTCAGGCTCCCCCTACTCTTTAAGTTAAGAGGTTTTCAAATGTACAGCACAGAAAATATGATTAGATTAACAGTGTGTACCATTTCAGTAACTTGCAATGCTTTATTCTAATGCTGATTTATTTATTTTTTTGGAGTATTTGTCACACGTTTCAGATCATCAACTGAATTGTGACATTAGATATCAGATAATCCAAGTTGGTACAAGATGATAAATGAGGATTTGATCTGAACACAGGTATACAGATCTAATCGGCCATATGTTGAAAAGTAATTGCCTTCTTGTTTAATCATTAATTAACTACAACTTAAAGAAACGTATGAACAGGTAAGAAACAAAGACTCTGACCTCCATCAGTCTGAAAAGGGTTACAAAGCCAGGCTTTGGGAGCAAACTGTGGTGAAGGCTATTATCCACAACTGAAGAAAACTTGAACCAGTGATGAAACTCCCCAGGAGTGGACGGCCTACCGAGAGAAACAGAGTTATCAGATAGTCTCACTTGCCTCAGTACAGGACAGTGTTTATGATTCAACAATAATTCAGTTTTATTCGTATGGCACCAGTCACAAGAGCAGTTACTGAAGGTGCTCTGTATTGTAAGGTAGAGACTCTACTGTATACAGAGACAACCCCAACAACCCCCCGTGACCAAGCACACAGTGGAACAGTGGAAAGTAAAAACAACATTTAACAGGAAGAACCTCTGGCACAACCAGGGGAGGGTGACAGACTGTGGAAAAGAGCAAACGATGATAGATAAATAATGATTACATACAGAGAGGTGTGTAAGCACAGTGAGCGAACAAGAAACACTCAATGCATCATGGGAAGCCCACAGTAACCTAGGCCTATCCGGTTGTTCAGTCTGACGTCACTAGCCGTGTCTGGGCCTAAACTCCGCTGCAGGTCCATATATCAAACGATCACTATGGCATTACTGAGAGTTGAAAAACTGTCTAAAGTCTTTCATCTTTAATAAAATGATCAGCGTTCTGCTCTACCAGGTGTAACAATTGAGTTTAACATCCAGGCATCCATGAAAACGGAATTTATGACATTTAACGGAGTTAGAAGTTAGCAGGAGTTAGCTCGCTAGCTTCTATCTAAATACAATATAGCATGTCCTGACTGCGGGGTTTTGGAAACAAATTAAAACGTACAGCTCTGCTATCACTTCCAGCATAAATGAAGACAGAAAACTAAACAGCAGTGACGTTTGTAGGGTTACTGAAGTTGGGCTAGCTGGTATATAATGATGTGCTACGTGACCGCTAGCGACACAGCTATGTTAGCATAATATAAACAAGCTAACTTTTTTTCCACTCGATAAAAGTTAACGTGAGTGTTCTCGGTGGTCAGGAACAAATGTAATCGCATGGCAGGATGCTGTAAAAGGACCAAACTTCAGCCAGGAGAACAACTGAGATAATCCATCCACAATACGAGGTTAGTCATTCATATACTGCTGCATGGGCTGGGCTGTAGTTACATCCTAAGGTTTTAAAAACTGAGCTTAAATAAATGATTAGCGGTAATAAAAGCCGAGGGAGGTCAACAGTGATCACTGACTGTTTTAGGAGCTTTTTGAGATTAAATAGAAGAAAATACAAAACATTAAACATGTTAACAACACAAAAGCCATATTAAACGCAGACTGCTTTAGACCCGGAAGTAGGATTCGTCACGTCATCACTGAACAACCGGATTGCACTGTAACTAAGGGAGGGTTCAGTGTGACCGGATCCATCCCTGACCAGATGCTTTATTCAAGGGGAAAGTTTGAAGCCTAATCTTAAAGGTAGCGAGGATGTCTGTGCCAAACTGGGAGCTGGTTTAGTGGAGGTGGCCCTGAAAGCTGAAGGCGCTGCCTCCCATTCTACTTTTAAATATGAACCATCAGTAAGCCTGCAGTCCGAGAGTGAAGTGCTCTGTTGAGATGATATTGTTATGAGGTCTTAAACCCTGTATGTGAGGAGAAAGATTTTCAGTTAGGTTCTGGAATGAACTTGGAGCCATGAAGCCGGTGTGAGAGATGATCATCAATGCCCTCGTCCCTGACAGCACTCTGGCTGCAGCGTTTTGGATCAACCGAAGGCTTTCAGGGGAGTTTTTAGGGCAACTGAACAATAATGTATCACAGTAATCCAGTGTGGAGGTAATAAACGCACGAGCCAGTTTTTAGCATTATTTGGAGATGGGATGTTTCTAATTTTAGAAATATTGCACAAATGCAAGAAAGCAGTCCTGCATATTTGTTTACTTTGCACATTGAATTCTCATCAACAACAACTCCAAGGTTTTACTAGAGTCGGTGTAAAGTATGTGGTTGGACATCATGTTTGTAAGCTTTTCAGGGCCGAGTACAATAACGCCAGTTTTGAATGAATTTAGAAGCAAGAAATTAGAGGCCACCCAGGTCTTTGTCTTTAAGACAACCTGTCGTCGTATTTCATGGATTGATAAAGCTGGGTGTCATCTGAATATGAAAACATAGCTATATGTTTTCATAATATTAATAATACAACCTAGCCAAGGTTGGCGTCCCATTCTGATGGACATATATGCAGAGGGGATTGTTACTGCTGTTTGAAATATGGGCACTCGGGAAAGTCTTTGCTTTCAGTTGTGACTTCTTCCCTTCCTATAGCAACACTTATGTCATGATATTGCCTGAGTGCTGCCACCTATTGTTCACAAGAATACTGCAGCGGCTTCTTGCGCCCTAACAGCAGGAAAATCAGCGGCGGTGAGCAATGCGAACGCTACAGTGGGTTTACTGGTGCCCTGAGGGAAGCATCAATAAGACAGAGATGGGGTGAAAATGCCGTCCACGAGAGCTCGAAGCTAAAACCACTGCTTACCAAAAAGATCGAGGCCGTAAAAACAATGAACAGATTTGGTGGCTACATGAAAAACAAGTCTGCAGAATTCCTGTGGAGTGATAGCAACGACTCATTGGCAGTTATCACACATGCTCGATTGCACTTCTTGCTGCAAATCATGGCGTCACCAATTATTAGGCTTAGTGGGCAGTTTTACATATTACATAGAACCACACTGACGGCCAATCAGAAGACACACCTTCTCATTTAACATTGTCTTTATTTTTGCTGCTTTCTTCATTGTAGATACAAACTGAAGACATCAAATATATGAAACAAGATGTGTGGAATTATGTAGCAAAGAGAAAGTTGATAAATAACTCTAAATGTGTTTTATATTTTAGACTCCTCAAAGTTGCACGCCGTCCACAGTTTGTTAGCGTTGCAGACAACCTCATAAAGCTCATCGGAGAATACCAGCATGTGCAAAGGAAGAATCTCAAGCATGTTTTGAGTTGTTTTACACTTCTTTGTTAGCTACATACATACACATGAAGATAAAGAAAAAGCATTAAATGAGAAGGCGTGTCCAAGCGTGTGACATAGCTTTTTAAAAACATGATGTCATCATCTGAAAATGACATTTTCAGTTTCCTCAGTTTATCTTTGTTCATATAAGATCTGAAACATTTAAGCACAACAAACATGCAAAAATAAACACATCAGTTTGGTGGCCAACATGTTTTCACAGCACTGCGCCAGCAGTGTTCCTAAAGTTCTGACAGATGTTGACTCGCTGTCATTAGGAAAGTGGGGTATCTGCACTTCCCAGCTTAAACAAAACAACACCGTGGAAAAGTGCTACTTCAGTGCTTTCTGTTTTAGAATATCTCAACCTACGTAGTGTTTTGCCTAAAGCTGACCAAGCTGCAACAAACAGCAGATAAAAAAGCTCATGAAGAGCGATTTCTGTCAGAGGCCTGTGTCCAACTTTTAAACTGGAGGTTAGATAACCTGCCTGACACCTGATGACATGGCACCATGACCGTGAATCTGTTTATTCAGATAATGCTTCAAATAAGAACTACCCACAGTGGATTAAAGATGGCTGCTGAGTGGAGGTAGAAAAACGCATGTAAATTTGGTGCTAATACTTTCTGGCACCAACAAGTATGCTCGTGGCTCAAAACAAGCACCATTTCTGAAGATACAAATAGTAAAATAATCCTATTTGTCCTCAGACACATCTAGACGCTGCTTGGGGTCAGTCGGCTCTCTGAAACGATTCCTCAGCTGGGCCTCGTCACGGAGTTTTGACTCAGAAGTATTATGATTCTGATCATTTATTCTTACTTCTCCATGTTTATATCTGTGTATAAAAACAAAGCTGACACTGTGAGACTTGATCAGAGGTGTGAGCATCACAGCAGAGGCCTTTGTGTCAGAGTAACTGAGGATCAAACAGATTTTGATGGTAAACTGGTCTGTGGGTACACTGAGACGTGCCGTCGGGTGAACGATCCACGCTCTGTGTTTACGTCTTTGTGTCCTGCTCTCGTTTGGTGATTGTTGAAATATTTTTATGAACTTTGACCTGAGATTCTGGCAAATTTTATATTTGAAAATCATTCAGGATTCAATGAATCAATAATGCTTTATTCAAACTAAAATCCATTTGAATTGGGAAACTGATTTAAAAAACAAACCCACGTCTAGTCTCAGCTCCCACTGCCACACTGCCCACCGGAAACATGAACGTGACCTCCATGAAATTCTTCCTGCTGCCCAGAGTCGTTCTTCCTTTTTATTGTCCAGAAACGTCTCTGCTCATTGGGATGATGTCGACTCTTTTCACAACGTGTTTTTAAAGAACTTAAATCCCCAACATGTTCGTTGTGTTTGTGCATCACACGACCGAAAGATTCAGAGTGGCGTGCTGCTTTTTGGCCACGCCCTCTGTGTGTAATGGCCTTTTTCTCTGCAGAGATTTTGTCAGTAAAATGAATAAATATGCAGATCAGTGCAGCTTTGTTGGTACTTTCTACAATAATCGTGCGTTTCTTTTTACAGAAGGATGTGATCCAAAAGCTGCTGCTCAGTCTTCATGACCACTTGGCCTTTGTTGCTGGTAATGATTTTAATTCTTATTAACTGTATATGGCAACGATTATTTCACAGTATCAGATTTATGACAGCACAGTTACCACATCAGCTAATGTGAACACAAGATTTTAACATATTTGCTCCATTTTTACATCGTTTAACTTCCTTTGAAATTTGATTTAATAGTAAATTTTCAGACACACACAGAGTACAGAGAATGATCATTATGGGACTTTACCAATATGTGGTGATTCTAACAGGCTGTATTATTGTCCTTACAGAAACGTATAGCACAAACAGATGTATCAGCTCGTTGTTGTGTGTGTGCTGATCTGGGGAAGTTGGATTAAAGTGAGATTATCATCAGTTTAATCTTGTGATTACAGGCCAGCATGACTGTGGAGACCCAAATCATCCAAACCGGAGTGTGTCCATAGATGAGGCCTCGGTGTATTTACTGGTACATCCACACAACAACACATTCAATAGGAAACGTCAGCAGTTCCATCTTTTATCACACAGTTAAATCAAAGTGTGGCAGCAGTCTGATTGTTGTCCATGTGGAGTAACCAGGTTAATGCAGCTTACTCATATGTGCTTGCACATGTGAGTCTTCATGTATAAACATCATAGCACCTGGCTCTTTGAGTGAATCAGCAGAAATTGCTTAAAATAAATGAGAATCATGTCTCTTCTTTCTGTGCAGGCTCAAAATAAATCGTTTAAAGGCTTAATTAATGACTCTCTGGACTGGATCATCCAAAAAGGCCAGGATGTTGGCATTAGGTAATGTTCAGCCTCTTTGAAGAGTTCCTCGCTGCCTCCGTGAGAGTGACACGTGCACTCACTTTCTGTGCCGGTGTTTGCAGGCTGGTGGGAGCGGTGCCGGATGAGCCGGTGACCAAGGTGTCTGAGATCGCTCGGCTGGAGTCCACTCATCCCAAGATGTCCTTCACGTGCCGTTTCCGCCGAGCCTTCTTCACCATCATAAACAGAGTCCTCCTCATTGCAGTTGGTGAATAAACCACGTTACACAAACTGTAAACATGGAGTTTATAATGAGGACTGTGCAGGGGGGTGCTGTCCCTCACGAGATGATTCAGAAAGCCTTCCCCTCATGGTAGCGGGGGCAGTTTCTGCATCTGGTTTGTGAATGAGGGGCGAGCACCTGACGCAAGTCATTTTTAGAAGGAATTATCAAACATGTCTTTGCAGTGTGTCGTGATTTACGTCTGAAAACAGACACAGCTTCTTTTTTTTAATGGCATCTATTTTTTAGTCATTTGTAAAGGAACACACATTTTGTCTTTCGACTGATGTTTGGAAATCAGTCAAACCCCATCCAGGTGTGAGATCCATGTGGTGTTAATGCCATCATTTGATGGTCTGCTGCAGTAGCTGCTGTTGGCAACTAAAGTGTGGTCTGCTACAAAGACACTAAAATGGGGCCAAATTGTTACTAAAGCAAAACCCACCAAGTTTCTGGTCACACAGGTGATGATTGTTTCATGCATTTTTCTCAATAAATGATATAAAAACTTTGACACTAAACAGAAAGATCAAATAGTTCGTAGGTGAGCAGGAGCGACATTCTGTTGTCAGCTGATAAGAAATGGTTCCTTAAAACAAGGATAAACGAATATTATGACTAAATATACCCTGAATACGTTCTTGTCAGCAGCACCAGCTTCAGTGATTCATCCATCAGAGTTTAGATTGATACAGATGTGGAGGCAGTGTTGAGCTGGTCTGTTTGAACCTGTGAATGCTGTGTTTGTCTGCACAGCGGCAGCTTGTGTGTGGAGCGTGGTGTGCTACGTGAAGTATCGCTGGAGGAGAGACGAGGCGGAGACGAGACAAATGTACGACATGGTGGAGAGGATCATCGGTAAGGACCGCACCGTATTCACTTGGATGTCAGACAGGAAGTGTTTGCTTATGAGTTTGGTACCTTCTTCTTATCCAGATGTGATGAAGACTCATGGTGAGGCTTGCCAAGAGAACCAGGACCTACAGCCCTACCTGCCCATCCCGCATGTCAGAGACTCGCTGGTTCAGCCGCAGGACCGGTAAGTCCCATCTTTAGTGTTAGACCTCAAAGCAGTTTCCTCGGGTAATCAGATTACTGATTTATTTATTTATTTATTTTTTAATTTCTTTGGTTGAGGTGGGTCTGAACTTTTTGTACGTTATAAGATTTAACTTTACATCGTTGGTCTTTGAGGAAATTTCATATTTCTGTCCAGATGTCAGAGCTGGATTGAAACTCAACTCTCCGTTTGTGAATAGGTATCAATAAGTAGAATTACTGTGTAACTAGTATGTAACTCATATTGCGATATAATTTGAAGCACGTGCGGTAACGATATATAACGATATGTATCGCGATATATTCTTCTGTATAACGTATTTTCCACACTTAAAATCCTTTAATGTTCTCAAAAATCGAGAGTGTGCCTTATGTATGAATTCTGGTTGTGCTTACTGACCTCGAACCGATTTTTGCAGAAATCTGTTAAAAATGTTTTAGTACAGCTTTGGTAAGCCGCACTGCTTGATGGATTGTCAGAGCATTACGGTAGGGAGGAGCTTCGTGGAGTAATCTGGGTCCAAAACTCCGTCAG
>NW_024582534.1:889030-905454 GCF_018398535.1 Haplochromis burtoni | reverse complement strand
ACACAGCTATGTTAGCATAACATAAACACAGTGAAGCTGGAGGATGAACACCAACTTTTTTTCCACTCATTAAGTTAACGTGAGGGATTCTGTATGAACAAATGCAATCGCATAGCAGGATGCTGTACATGGGCCAAACTTCAGTCAGGAGAACAACTGAGATAATCCATCCACAATACGAGGTTAGTTATTAATATACTGCAACAACACGGGAACAGAGCAGCTGTGAGAGAATTCAAGAGAGAGCTTGATGACATCATCAACATGCGCTATTGCGATAGAGCGGTATAGTCAAAGTCTCTTATCGTTGGCCAAATTTATATCGTTTCTATCGCCCACCCCTATATGTAACCTTTGGAAGGTATTTTTCTGACGTGCATTATTTTGTTATTTCTTCATTTAATCTGGGGTGGAATAGGGGGTTATTTGTTGGATTTAATTATAGATTTTAATTGTTTCTAGGTATTTGATAAATTTCCATGAGTCTGTATCCCACATCATGGACGGGATATTGTATAAGAGAAATTCTGGGTTGTGCCCAGTTGGGGTACTGATGATTTGGGGATTTTTGTTTTGCAGGAGGAAAATGAAAAAGATTTGGGAGCGAGCCGTGAGTTTTCTTTCAGCGAATGAATCAAGGATTCGAACAGAGACTCAGAGGATTGGTGGAGCAGACTTCCTGGTTTGGAGGTGGATCCAGCCTTCTCTTAATTGTGACAAGGGCTCCTCCAAAGTCTGGCAAGGAAAAGGTAACGCACTAAAGAGCGTCTGGTTGATCAGATGGCGTTTCAGGCCACTTGTTTGTCTAAATGCTGATGGACCTAATGGCATGTTAACCAGTCTGTAAACTTTATGGAGATGTTCTTACTGCGATCACCTGCCCGTTAACAGTTTGATCATGTTGCTGTTTCAGCGTTTCCGTTGGACCGGAGGAATTCACCTCCCAACAGCCTGACCCCATGTCTGAAAATCAGGAACATGTTTGATCCAGTCATGTAAGTTCTTTCTTCTGCATGTTTGATGATCTGTTAGGATCACATACATCACTAAAGATGTCGTAGAGGACTAGAACGTTTTCAAGACTAAGTACGTTATAAATGGAAAAGATGAACATGTGTTGTTTCTGAAAGTACGGACCGACCCTGTAATCAGCAGCTCAGGCTGGTGGTAGCGACACAGTGTGGGGCTGATGTTATCGGCACACGTTGGGCCTCTTGGTACCAGCTGAGCATCGTTTCAAAGCCATCAGCTGCTTCAGTCTTGTTGCCGACATGGATACGACTCCGTGCCACAGAGCTCATTGTACTCTAATGTTCTGTCACTAGATCAGTCTTATGGAGGGGATGTGATGGAGACTTTTTGGAAAACAATTGTTGATGGATTGTAATATTAGGATATTACTGGTACCATAACCATTTAATGGATGGAGAACGGTGCTCATTCACTGCATTGTCCAGTTTGGTGGAGGTGGGCTGTTTTTAAGCAGTGGGCCTTGCCCCCTTACTTCCAGTCAAAGGAACTCTTTGTGCTTCAGCACACCAAGACATTTTGGACAGGTTCGTGCTCCCAGTTTGGAGATGGGCCCTTCTTGTTCCAACATGACGGCACCCAAGGACACAAAACAAGTCATTAAAAACATGGACGAGTGAGTTTGTTGTGGAAGAACTGGAGTCCTGACCCCAACCCAAGAGAACAGCTTTGGGATGAAGCAGAGGGGGAACTGCACACCATGCTGTAATGCCCCCAGTCCCCAAAGCCGGCACCACAGACACGCAGTCCAACCTCTGCTGGTGGTGTTTGTTTAATTTACTGTTTCTTGACGGAGCAGCTTTTCAGTCGCTCGTTGTTTTCTCCGTGCCCGTCGCTACGGCACAGCTCCAGACTCCTCTCTCCCAGGCCCCGCCGTCCTACTGGGGTTAGATGACTGCTGTCAGCTGCGACAGCCAACCTTCCCCCGGCACCCCACCCTCAACCCTCTGCTTCACAGGCATTCTCATCCAACACCAGTGTCTGACTGCACACATGTTCTTCTGGATGGTCAAATATTCCCATGAGCACACACCTAAACCTTGTGGAAAGCCTTGCCAGAAGAGTTGAAGCAGTTAAAGCTGCAAACAGTGAGTCTGCACATCCAGGCGTCCATATCTACAAACAGATCCAGGCGGTTGTGAGACTCGACCAGGTCACCAGGCTGTCAGTCTCCCTCCTACAGATGGACTCGTCTGCACCTGAGATGAGCCCGATGAGTGTGGTGTCATCTGGAAACTTGAGGAGTTTGATGGGCTGGTGACTAAAGGTGCAGCTGTTGGTGAACAGGGAGGAGAAAGTGTAAATAGCCCTGGGGGAACTGGTGTTGATGCACTGAGAGTGAGGCATGCCTGCCTAGTCTGTCCGACAGGAAGTGATCCAGCTGCAGGTGGAAGCTGGGACGATTTTATAAAAAGCAGAACTAAAGTTCCCAAAAGTTCCCAGACAATTTTCTGCAGAGTCCAGATGTTGGAGGGGAAATGCAGTCCAGTGTTAAGAGCATCGTCTGCTGACCTGTTGGCTCCGTGTTGTTTGTTCCTGCTAAAGGTTGAAGCAACAATTTCCTTGCACATTTAGCAAAGTCCTGTCCAGCAGCTCTGCTTTGGGTGGAAAGTTGTTGGAAGCTGGTGTTTTATATCATTTTAAGAACTACACGTTTGTTATCGCCCTTCTGTCCTGATGGAACAGAGGTGACAAACGATTGATGCTTCTGTCCTCAGTGTTTACAGACGTGACTTTCTGCTCTTGTTACCTGATGTTTTCAGGGAGGTGGGGGAGAACTGGGACCTAGCCATTCGTGAGGCCATCTTGGAGAAATGCAGCGATAATGATGGCATTGTCCATATAGCTGTGGACAAGACCTCACGAGAGGTACGTTGTGCCTGCCCACAGTTTGGCTTTAATGCTGTTAGCTGCACGTGTCACTCCCGCCTCCTTTATCTTCACAGGGCTGCGTCTATGTCAAGTGTCTCTCTGCAGAGTACTCAGGGAAAGCCTTCAAGGCGCTTCATGGCTCCTGGTTTGATGGTAAATCACACATGATATGTTATTCACAATAAAACAGGAAATATAGCGAATGTCTGAGAAAATATACAGTTTTAAGAAAAAATGACCATATTGAATTTGATGGAAGCAAATAGATACCGTAGGTAAATCTCCCAAAACTCTCCTAATGAAAGTGGACTGTAAGTGCAGCTGGAGCTGCTGCCAGAGTCCACGCCGGTATTGATGCTGCTGAACAGGAGCCAGGATTACAGCTGCTTTTCAAAGTTTTGATCATCTCCATGATGTTACTCCCGTGCTGCAGTTAAAGGAACCACTGAGATGTTTGGATCAAGTTCAGTGACGTGCTGTGAAATACAATCATGTTCAGCTCACATTTGCTCCTCATTGAGTTCACACAGAGTCTAAAGCAGCGTCCAAATAACCTGATTGATTTCCTCTGATAGATGCGAGATTATCTCCCCCTTAGAACAGTTCTGCTCACAGCTCTGGTGCTGCTGTCGAACATGTTCAGTTTAACCAAAAACATGGAAGAATTTTATACGAATGACTGGAAAAACTAGTTTTCTATGTCAAGCCCTCACGTAAGGTTTTATAATGCACAGCCATTATTGCTCATGTGATACATGAAGAGCACAGAAAGGGAACATGTTTGTCAACCCTGTGATTAACATCAGTTTCTACTGTAAATGAGAGCAAACAGGACATGTTGTGCTTCAACACTGAAGAGCCTCATTCTGAAACTGATATTCACTCTGGGCTTTAGCAGGATTTCCCTACAAAATGATATAAGCCATGTAAGTAAGGATGGTCTGTAAGAAGGGGAACAGCGATCCAAGGATGGAACTCATTCAAGACTTTGACCATTAAACTAAAATATGTGTTGAATATTAAAGGTAGGGCTATGAAACGGAAAAGAGAGAATTTAATTTGGGGGATTTTTAACATCGATATCAGTAACTGAACTTCAACAAAGACTGGCTACATGTTAGGCTAAAAATAAACAGAAGGTATTGGTGTGAGATGGTTTTGTCACGGAGGCCCAAACACACCAGCATACTATGAATGAAATCGGTCTGGTGTCACGCATAAGAAAGTTAAAGTGTGACTCTAGAGTCGGCATGTAAGTAAGAATTGAATAAAATAAAATGGCAGCTGCTTGGATGCCTGTCAGAGGGAACTGCATCTGATCCAAGTCAAGAAGTGTTTTTGTGCCTAAAACCAAAATTTAAAATTGATTCGAGTGCCGGACTGAAAAACAACTGCTGGAGGATCCGTCAGTGGCTCCAAAACATCAAGTCTAATAAGTAATCACATTTAAAGCAATAATCTGTACTCTTTGAAACACTGTCTACAAATCACTGTGGTTTATGTCAGCAGTACCAATTTAACAAAAATATCAACAGACATGATTTAGATGCTCGAAGAACAAAAACCCGTCCTTCAGGCGTTTCACGTGATAGTTTTCCAGCTTTCTGAGTGACGATGCACGTGGCCGACAGTGAAGTAAATGCAACCTGTAGGTGAACCCTCGTATGCTACGCATCTGCTAGAGGTCCAGTTTGCCACAAACATTGAAAGAATCAGCTTTATGGGAATACATGTCGCTCATATTCATGATTTATGACCCTGTGATGGGTTGGCTCATGTATGGAGGAGCACTGCAGTGATTGCTTCTGTTTCACAGGTAAGCTGGTGACGGTGAAGTATCTACGCTTGGACCGCTATCACCAGCGCTTTCCACAGGCACAGGGCTGCAGCACGCCGCTCAAGGCCTCTGGCCTCGCCACAAGTGTCACGAACACTACAGCCCACCTGCAGCATCACAGCTCAGCCAGCTCCCCGGGCTTCTCGTGAGGGCGGCTCGTGTTTGAACCTCCTACCGTGTGCTCCTCCCACGTCACAGCACCAGTCTGATGTTGCTGCTTTATAACAGGAAAGCCTTCAGTGTGTCACAGCAGAGCGTTTTCATTTGTTTCAGTTTACTTTTCTGAAAACAGGAAATTTGCAAGAGAAGATGTTCAGCAGTGTTTGTTTTTTTCTTAATACTCTTTATATTAGAAACGTCACAGATTTTAGAAGTAAGCAAAGCTCTTGTGGATGTTTAAGGTTTTTGCAGAGACTCCAGTCTTCTATTATTCGTAGTATAAAGTCCTGCTATAATGGAATACGTTTGGCCATGTACGGCTGCATGTGGCAGAGCGTGCCTCGACATAAACTTTCAGTACAACAGTGTATTTAACCTGTTTAGTATCATTTAGTAAAGACAGGCTTCTAGGTTGTGCTGTAAATATGTGAAGCACGAGCTTTACGACATCTTTGTACTCAAAGTAAACCTTCGGCGCACATTTTTCACGCCGCGCTCGGCAGTACAAGGATGCACGAGGTTTAGCTGGAAGAGCGGAGCGTCTGTCGCGTCGTGGTCGCTGCGTTTGGTTTTTCAGCCACTCTTTGGGCTCGATTTGGGGGACAGCAGCCCGCGGGGCGCCCCAGTACTCTGCTGTTATAGCAAAGTGTTTAACATTCACCTGGAGCTCTCGTCTCTTGTTATAGTCCTTTATATACCCGAATCTTTTTGTTTCTCTTGTTTGTTTCCCCTCTTACGTGTTGGGTCGTTAATGCGCCAGCGTGTGGTCTTTACATGCGTGGCCTACAGAACTGATCGTGTTTCCTCACCTGTCAGCCTCTTGTACTGATACAACCACTGGTTTGTCTCTAAAGCACTATCACGTTTTTTACAGGTTAGAATACTAATTTCCAAATATTCCAGACACTGTAAGGAGGCCAAGGATTCCAGGTGGTCTGAACAATGAGCGTTTTCCTTTTTGCAGTGTGAAGTTGAACAGATGGCGCAAACTTAAAATGCTCAACGGCTGCTGCAGCAGTTTGCAGTAGACGACCCAACGGTGCCTTAAACCTTTCCCCTTTCTTTTCATTGTTTTGAACTGGTGATGCATTACTGGATAATGTAACGGGCTTAACAAATGGAGAAACTGTTTAAAGTGTGAGTAACGCCAGTTCTGCGTGACATCTTGAGATTTGGTGTTTTGTAGCAGTTTCTTTTGATATGAAACCAAAAGCTTGTATTTATTTAATTTTTGACAACCGAGCTGATATATTCTTATGTCGCTGGACCTGTTAAATATCTTTTCCTCCATCAGGGATGACCTTATATTGTCAGGACGTGTACAACATAAATAAGGACTTTTCAGAAATCAGCCAGTTGTTAGTGCATCAGTGTAATCTATTTTTGTACGTGTCCGCCACAGTGATTGCAGGGGCTGCATGTCAGTGTTTCATGTGATGGCTCCTCTGCTTAAACGCATACACCTGATGTTTTATGTAAACCCTGTGTATTGATATAACTCAAATATGCCATTATATGCAGTTTGATTTCTCTTGTATGGGTGTGGTTCGACTTTGGGATTTGCAAATAATTTCAGACATTTTAATGCGATTTGTAAATTGTACAAACTGCTCATATTAAAGGTTTATTAGTTTTTATATTTGTACACGTGTGTGTGTGTTTTCTGCCGTTTGTACACCAGACGGAAAGAGTTTATACATTTTATTTATTTTAATCCATTAATTCAAAGCTGCCGCTTTAACAACTCCGGAAAAACCGGGAATACCGTCCGTGGTTGGAATTATGGAACGGTAGCTCGCGGGACCGTGAAGGGGGAGGGGCTTGGAGTCGCCGAGTGAAGTCGTGGCCATAATTGGACATGTGCAGGTCATTTTACCCGGACGCATGTTTGGTTGCGCGGGGAGCTCCTTCCGCCGCCAGCCGCTCGTCAGCGTCGCGGTCCTGCTGCTGCTCCTCGCTGGTACGTTACCGCGTTGTTAGTAAACCGGGAATGTCTTCGTTCATCGGGGACTGTACGAATGTAAAACACTCAGATTTTAAAAACGGGGCGAACATTGAAACGATTTAGTTTCCAAACGAAGACCGAATATTAAGATGGGGATATGCTCGGCGGGCAGAGACGGGTGGGAGTGTGGAATAACTTTAACACGCGTGTCCTTGTTTCCTATTGAGTGCATACTTGCTGCAAATATCGGTAAATGTGGTGCGTGTTACATAATCCCACTCGTGACGTAACCCACGGTGCTACACCTAACTGACATCTAGTGGCAGAAGGTGTCGCCATCATGACGTATCTGGTGAAAATCTCACGAATTGTCACAGTTGGAGGGTTTCGTGTAGCTGCGTTCCCGACATGAAGCACCAGCCCCGTGGCTGCTCTCCCACTGCTGGGTGTGCAGTTCCCGGGAGCACCCAGAGCTCTAAGCTGAAACTGTATTTACAGTTTGAATGGACGTATGTAATGCTGTCCCTTATCCACTCTGAAGCAAAACTCTGTGCTTTTCACATGTGTGTATATAATGTAATGATTTACAGCACAAGATACTAGCGGAAGCTAGAGCTACTGTAAATGCAGAAAGTGTGTAAAGTGTTTGCAGATGTGTGCAGATGTTTATCTCTGTCATGCGTGGTTTACACATGCTGCTTTTGGCCCTATCAAAGCATTCACACAAACCAGGTTTCCCCGTGTCTCAGTGCTGAGGGACGCAGCTTCCCTCCCTGACTTTAAATCCACTGACATATTTCATACTTTAGTCTGATTAAACACTTAATGCATTTTACATTACAGGCCACTTTCACACAGTACTATAAAAAGTATTTCATTACCGATAACACATATGTCACACAAACGCACAATTTACAAGATGAATTTCAAAATGTATTAGAAGAGAGTGTGTGTGTGTGTGTGTGTGTGTGTGTGTGATAGAGAGACATGGATCAGCTCCTGCAGCCACGAAACAGCTGTTTCAACAAGAATTCATAGTAAATAGTTAAATGCAGCCATGCTGGTGTTCAGCCGTATTTACCCACAGAACTTACTTTAAAACAGTTTAACTTGTGAATCACAGCCAGTAGATCCCATTCATACATGTTTTCTGGGGTTAATAAAATAATCCAAATATGATAGTCCTCTTTTCTCTCTCTCTCTGTCTTCAGTGTGACTGTTATGGCTGTCCTCGTCAGACGTGGCCTTTTTGTGGCCCTGCATCATGCCCTCGGGCAGGGTAGCAGCTCAGTCTGCCACCCTGCATTGCCTGCTGCTCTTCTAGGTACCTGCTGCTCGTCTAGAGTAACCTGTTAGTTTAGGTGTAAAATCATCCATATAACCAACGTTGGCTGTGGTTCTTATTTAGTCAAAGAAGCTGTGTGTTTCAATCAATCTAATGTAATCCAGTGCTTAAAAGCATACCGTATACGTACTGTACATTATGACCAAAAATATCAGCACACCTTAGTGCTACATAAACCATGCATACAGCTGTGTCAGCTGCAAACACAAGCATTTATAAAGAGATGATAAGTAGGCTACTGAAGTGCTGTGGTTTCAATGTGTCAGGACCCGCTGATGGAAACATCGTCACCAGAACTGGGCTTGAAGTCTTAAAGTACCGATCGTACAGTAGAGCTGCGACTAGTGTGCTGGATGGGTTTGAGCTAAATAATGACCTGTTTAAGAGCCAGTGGTGCTGGTTTCAGTCTTTATGCAAATGTGCTGTTTATAAATAGGGCTGCCACGATTAGTCGACTAGTCACGATTAGTTGACTATCAAAATAGTCGACGCATCGTTTGAAGCTTTGTAAGATCCTAAAAGACGCAGGAATAAGTAGTAGGATTTAAGAGTGTAATAACGGACTGAAGCGGTCACCTGATGATGATGATACTGAAACGTTTCTCCATTGAAAACATCCAGATGAACAAAATCAACCTTCTGGGATTGACTTGGATGATTGAGCATGCATCAAGACATGTAAAAGACGGCTTGAACACACCAGGATGTCTTGTAATGTTTTGTAATACAATGATGAGACAATCTACAGAGGTGAGGTGTAGGCACTAAACAGCTGGTGCCAGGACAACAACCGTTTCTCTCAACGTCAGCAAAACAAAGAAGTTGATGTTGGACCAAAGAGAAGAACACCTGCCCATCCACATCAGCGGTGCTTAGGTTCCTCGACGGGAACTTTATCAAGGACATCTCCAGGACTCATGGACAGTGTAGTCAGGGAGGCGTGTCAGCGCTTATACTTTCTAAAGGAGGCTTAGGAGGTTTGGCTTGAACGCCAACATCTCCTCAACCTTCCGCAGAAGCACAATCGAGGGCCTACTAACAGGCTGCGCGACCGTTATCAACAGCTGAATATCACTACAAGGAACGCCACACGCCTCCCTGACATTAAAAACATCTGTGAGCAGTTTTCTACACTTTCTGAAAGCTTGTATCTGTTTTCACAGCACTGAGTTCATCTTTAAAAAAAGATCTCGATTTTGATTTTATTGATTAGCATTCAAATTCAAATCTCAGTGAAAACAGTGAAAAACAAACAAACAGTGAAAACAGAACAAAAATCTACCATAAAGAAAGAAAGCATGAGACAAGGCTAATCAAAAGGTATTGGCTGAAGCATTTGCTTATTACGCCAACCCTTTTCACAAAATATCTTTTTGTATGCAGCTCCTGTACACAGGGCTTGAAGAAAATAATAAAACAAAGCAATCCAATATTGTGTCTACAGATGACGGACAGCTTGGTAAAGAACCAGTTTTGTCAGAAACGCTGAGGTAAACCATATTACACAAGATCTCTGCTGAAAATCAGCGACAAGCTCTCATTGAGTAACGGTTCATGAAGTCGGCGTCATGGACGAGGAATCTGAATGTGAAATATTTGGTTCTATTGTCATTAGTAATGAGGTATAACAGCCATCTGCAGGACACCGTGGGGGAGGCTGTGTCATTGTGGGGCGGTTTGTCCACTTGTGGTGTTTGGCCGTCTTGTCAAAGCTAACAGAATAATGAAGGCAGGAAAGTACTGTCAGATTATAATCCCCATCAAGTATCTTTTTAAAAGCTTCTGACTGGATTCAGTCTTCAGCACGACTGTGATCTCAAACACGATGGAACATTATTGGTCACAAAGGAGTCTGGGATCACGTAATCAAAGGGAGTCAACATCCAGAAAGCCTCGTAATGTCCTTTGATAAGTGTAGAGACGGGTTCCTGAAGACTGCTTCTAGACATTAACTGCCTAAGAGCGTTCAGGATGTGCGGAGAATAAAGGGGGTCGCACTGTACGCGTCGCTTGTGCCGTATATGATGTATTTCATTTATGTTTGCATGTTTCAATAAGTCGTTGCACAGAGTTTTGCACAGTTCTTTACTTTAGTTAACATTTCTGTAATGATAGTGTTTATGAAAGTCTGAATTATAACGTGATAGCCTCGTTGATGTTATCCCGTACTTGAACGAGGCAGACCTGCTCATGTTGTGATAACCTCTCTCAGAGACCAGAGAATTCATATGTACATGAATGTTTAAGGCTGTAAATGACTGTTAAATTGTAGAAGATGCTGCCTGTGGTCTCGTACTGTAGCAGTCTGACATTCTCTGCTGGGTCATCGGGTCATCTCATCTGAGACTCTGTTCGTTTGTAACTGCTCGTGATGTTGTTTCACCCTCTGTCTGCTACTCTTCATACAGCCCAGTCCTTGGTTGCAACCCTGCTAAGGGGTGTTTGGTTCTAGTGCTGGGTGGAATACGTTTCTCCAACATCCATGTCGGGCTTCAATCTGCTGCATCTAATAACCAAGAGTCAGCCTGTAGCTCTGAGGTCCTGCAGTCTTCCCTCAGGTCCACTGATTGGGTGCTGTGTGCCTGCTCTGCTTTGCCTCACTAAAACTTTAACACTCCTGGTGTGTCAGCCTGACTTTACATTTTTCCAAGATTTTGCACTGATAGATGTTTGACAAACACAGACTTGGTGCCAGTTTGTGTTTTCCAGTAAACTTCATCCTGTAAGAGCTGCTTCATGTGTTGCCAGGTCCTAGATTTGGCTGAAAAATGAGTGCAACCACTGTAACTCGTCTTTAGTCTCTGACCTGCTAGTCTAACAGATAAACGATTCACCGCTTGGCTTTCTTGCTGCTTGCATGCACTGAGTGATTTTGTTTGTGACGTTGCACCACATCCTGCTCGTAGATTCTTGCAGTCTGAAATGGTGCCAGTGTGTTTTTTGTTTTCCTGGACAGCCAGTTTTACCAACATGCACATATGTTCTCTGTCAACCCAGAGGAGCATCTCTGTAAAAGCACCTTTCCTTCAGTTCGTACATAAATACAGAGCTTCTCAGGTGGATATGATCCATTTGTAGAAATCCATTTGGAACATTTTGATTGTTGAGGTGTAAACAATCCAGCTTATTCATCTCAACTGTAGCACAATCTGTTTTTTATTGATCCACCTGCTCTTAGATGTATTCATTTTGTTTGTATGACGGTGTGCAGTGTAGTTAATACTTGTTGCTCTCTGTGCCTGACCTCTCAGGAGCATGTAGGACTAAAAGGACATGGCCTCTGAGGTTCACACAGGAGGAGCTGAGACAGCGCCTCACACCAATGCAGTACCATGTGACCCAGGAAAGAGGAACTGAGAGGTACAAGTTAGTCTTTCAAAATAAACCACTGAGGTTCATTATGTAAAAAATGTGACCTGGTCGATGTAATCACAGAAGTTACTCTGGAAGCCGTACTTCAACCCGTTCAGTATTTGAAACTAAATCGTGAAACTGTGAGCTTATAGTTGCTGCCAGCTGCCAGATTATTGCTTACATCATTTATGGTGATGTTTTACTACTTGATCTAAGTTATTACCAGATAAAATCAATCAGCTTGTTGTTCAGTTACATGAACAGGACTGGGATCAGTTTTATTTACACAGTTCCAACAACAGTCGCCTCAGTGCGCTGAAAGGTCCGAACTGAAGTGCATCACAGCTAGATGAAGTCATTGTCGTGAAGTTTCACTAATGCGTTCTTTTCCACAGCGCCTTCAGTGGAGAGTTCACATATCAAACAGATGAAGGGACCTACGCCTGTGTCGTCTGTGGGTCGGCCCTGTTCAGGTAAGACTGCCCTGCTGTTTGTTGTTGTGTGTGACTGTTAGCGCAGTGCTTCGGTGCTGCCGTGTGCATACGCACTCGCCTGCTGCCCCTCGGCCTCTGTACACGGGCATCTGTGGGATAAAGGTGAAATCATAGCATAGTTCTGGTCAAGCTCATCTGAGAGTTTCAGTAGATGTAACTTTGGTATTAATGTGAAAATCCCAGGTGACTTCCTTCTTCAGTTGTCACATTCACAAGAATTTCTGAAAACTTGACGTCTGACCTTGTACTTGAGGTCGCCAGTACGCCATCAGCTTTTGATGGCTGTGGGGTAAAAACGTAAAGGTCAGTAGAATAGCTGACAGTAGGAGACGTAGCACGCCACTACAGTTTAAAATAATATGGCGAATAAGACATAAACCAGTATTTTTCTTCATGGCATTTTTATTTTCTCTCGTAGTTCCAACTCTAAATTTGACTCCGGATCAGGTAAGTTAAACTTCACATTTTATAAATGTAAAAGATTATTTGAATGTACTGTATGTAAAGCTACGTGTGTGCTAAGAACGAGCTCTTACTGCCTTAAACTGATACTGTACAGCACGCAGGAAACAAGCTGAATGTGGGACACGGTCAACAACAGGCAGATGTGTAGCCGCAGGAGTTTCTGACTTGTTTATCATTCTTTTGTAAATGTTGGAACAACTTTTATAAACACATCAATAACAATACGGTGTGGTCCAACACTTCTGTTATTATAGTTTATTTCCAGTAGACAAACAAGATGAATATTTTTACAGCTGCTGAACAGAAAGAATTAAACTGTGGATCAACACAATCAAACGTAGCTGTAGTGCGTCG
The DNA here is from genome assembly GCF_018398535.1 of Haplochromis burtoni. Classification (NCBI taxonomy): domain Eukaryota; kingdom Metazoa; phylum Chordata; class Actinopteri; order Cichliformes; family Cichlidae; genus Haplochromis; species Haplochromis burtoni. The sequence continues at coordinate 892,600 of NW_024582534.1, read as the reverse complement.
TAGTTCATGTCGAAGTGATGCTCATTACACTTGGCTGGATGTCTCTTTTGTTATGCATTGTTGTGTGTAAAGTTTTCAGGTTCATGAATATGAAAATAAATATCGTTAAATCTGCTTCTGACTAAAAGCTCTGAGCTGGTTTGGTAGAAAACAAAGTTTCACTTCATGTAAACAAACAACCGACTCTGTAAAGAAGATTCACAGTAACTCCGACAGACAAACGTAGCTACAATGTTACAGATGATGATGCAGCGTGTTGTTACTAGACGACGTGATGCTGTCATGGTTACAGGTTGGCCATCCTTCAGCGACCTCATGAAGGAGGAATCCATTACTAAGGCTGATGACTTCTCCTATGGGATGCACAGAGTAGAGGCTACTTGCAGTCAGGTACACCATAAACTTCATCAACAGCTGTTGTTTACTCTTCTACTACGAGGTCGTCAGTCTGTCACAGGGCTAACACAGACAGACAACCATCCACTGTCACACCTGTGGGCCAGGTGACCTAACCCCACTGCATGTGTTTGGACTGTGGGAGGAAGCCACACAAACACAGGGACACAAGCTGTTAGCCCGAGGTGCTACCCACTGGGCACTAAAGTGGATGAAACTTAGATGTATTCATGCACTGAATCATTTTAGGCTGTGTTACTGTTACTGATCGCTATTTTCAATTAGACAGAAACACATCGTTTCTCTCAGATCAACGTTTGCCAAGATTCAGTATGACTCACAAAAACGTGACTCACAGCACTCATGTTTCTATGTTTCAGCAGTCGTTACGTTCACTGTGACCCAGGCTCAACAAAATGTAGCTGAAGGGTTTTTAGAAAGCAGAATCAGACTGCTATCAAACCAACAGTCTCTGTTCTTGGCGACTGAATTTTCACCAGAATGATGCAAATAAAGTCATGTGGAGAATATCTTTGCCATTTATCAGGATCAGGAGTAAATCTCTTCCTTTCTGCTTCAGTGTGGAGCTCATCTGGGACACCTGTTTGACGACGGTCCGAGACCCACAGGGAAGCGATACTGCATCAATTCTGCCTCACTGGCGTTTCAGCCTAAAGACACCGCGCCCTCTGCCTCCAGGGGTGAAGCTGAGGGTGGAGCTGCCAGTAGCTCTGCGAGCGATGAGAAGACTGAGCTGTAAAGAAAAACAGAAAGCCCCTGAGATTAGTTCTATTCTGACTTACTGTGTAAGAAACAGGTGATTATGAGGTGATGTTCAGGATTCAGTCATGCAAGAAGGAAGTTGTGTATTTCTTTTTGAGATGCAGATAAGGAAAAGATTAGAGGAAAAATAAGCTGTTTTCAATCATTTAATGATGCGCACAGGAACACACTTCATTTAAAGTTCTTGTTACTCTCACTTATTAAAATTTGGTTAATGGATTGACTTTGGATTTTAAAAACAAACTGCTGTCGTCTCATTCTGTCACACCAACCCTCTGCATGTCTTCCTCTACATTCATCAATCTTCACTCTGGTCTTCCTCTTTGCCTCCTGCCTGCACCGTCCCTCTGCAAATGTCCTGCCCATCTTATCCTGCCCATCCAGGAAGAAAACCCAGCATTCATTCCTCGTGTCTTTAGCACATACCTCCACCTTTGTGGGGGCTCACCTGCCGGCTCCCTACTCTCAGTACAGATCCCAACTATTGCAGTCATGGAGACTTCTGTCTGACCTCATCTGTCCACCTCTCCGTCCCCTGCAAACGAGGACGGGCTCACAGCCCTGATATAATCTCACCCCCACCATGAACCTGTCTTACCTGACCCCAGGTGCCTTGCTATCCTCATGCACTTCCTCTCTCGTGCGTTCTCTAGATCTGCAGCTCTTTCTGACCTTCTTTGTATTTTTTCATCAACACTGTGGTGCTGCTCTGCTGCTCACTGATTGTTCCTGGATTCAAAAACTTGTCCCTACATGTTCATGGTATGGCTGATCAGCTTCATCCACCCAAAACCTTTCATTTCCTGTGTCTATTTGGATTGTGTCTGCAGAATTAAACATGATCTGGTTTGTAGGCATGCACACACAAACATGTAGACATTGTTATATCGTCACTTTGAAATGATTAGATTTTATGACCATATATTTTTGAAGACATGGTTGCACACTTATATTTTATTAATGATATATACACTTGCTCCTTCTTTAGCTCTACCTTGAGAAATATTTGCAGTTTTTGGTCACAGTGTGAATTAAAATAGTTAACTGGTGAATAAAAAGTATCCAACACTATGACTCGCTGCTTGTATATTTGAAACTGTAACGTATTGGTGGGTAGTTCCCAAGGGACCACAAGGCAACACGAGACGGTTGTTAAGGGCTGGATCAGTGAGCTGAACGCTGCTTGCTGTGAGTTTTATCTTCTAGTATCACAAAGAGCAACAAAGGTTTCTTCTGGTAAGAGTAGATGTTACGATTAGGCAATGAAAGTGTGAAGCAGGTATAGCAAAACCCAACATGAAACTATTAATTGTTTTTGTGAACATTAAACTTTATACAAAGTGTTCTTTCTATCTATCAGTACCTGTTATCTTTTTGTAGTCTGATTACTTCAGTTGCCTTGAACACTCACCGTATGTCTGAACCTGCTGAGGTGCACGGTTGGTGGACCAGTCCACTAGTTCGGACAAAAGCTGGACGGTCATGGCCAAGTAGGCTGTTTGTACTCGCTGGCCTTTTGATTAAGAACACCTTGCTAGAGCCGGACTAGACCCTCCAGAAGTGCCTTAATTCTTCATGGAATTGCTTCAACATTACTGGAAACACTGGTCAGAGATTGTGGCCCATATTAACGTGGTAACATCACACAGATGCTGTAGATTTGTTAGCCGTACATCACTGATGCAAATGTGTTGGAACCCATTTATAAGGTGTTCTTTTGGGTCAAGACTTTGGAACCCGTTTGAGTCCACTGAACCCACTGTCATGTTCAAGAAACCAGTTTGAGCTGAACTTTATCCACACTAATCAGTTGATGTCTACTTCTAGCAGGACAGCATGTCATAAAGAGATGAACTTAGTAAGCAACAACACTCAGGGAGGCTGTGGTGTTGAAAATAAGCAGCTGTGACCTCTGAGATCCAATCTTCTCTAAGACAATGGGATGGAAAACTGTTCTGCACCAAACGTTTGTACTGGGTCCTCCTTCCCCCCCTCTCTTTCTGGGTGTCACATCCTCTGAGATGACTTGTAACTTCGACCATTGTCACCATTGTTGACAGACCCTGTCACCGCTCTCTTTGTGTCCTTCCTTTAACGTGATTTAAAACATAAACTTTAAAAGCACTAAATTAAATATAGATAACAGACTAAATATGTATGTATATATAAATATTATGTAAACCCTAGTGATTAAATACAGAAAATCTTAAATAGGAATGTGTGTGTGGGTTTGGATGTTGCACAGGAATGAGCAGCAGTACAAACTAAACAGTACAAAAAAGTTTTTTTGTTTCTTTACAGTATTGCACTTTAAAAATAAATACCAATAAAGTGAAGTGAGCAGTGCAGATTATACAGAGTACTTGTGAAGCTGCAGGGCAGCTTCTGAGT
>NW_024582534.1:860552-885290 GCF_018398535.1 Haplochromis burtoni | reverse complement strand
CCTTGTGATGCTCTGTGCTTTACGGAGGCATGCTGAAGATAAATGTCCTGAATGGCAGGAATTCAACCCTCCTCATCTTTTCCAACTCACCCATTCACTCTGCCAGATTAACCATCGATTGTAACGATGATTCTTTATTAGGATGGTATTAAAAAGGAGAACACTAAGGTCGATTAGCTTAGAACTTTGTTTTATATCTTCTCTTTGAACAAGATAGAAATTTAGGAGTAACATGGCCTTACAAACCCAACAGTGAGATCTTAAGAGATCCACCTACGCTCTTCAATGGGGTGTCACAGGGTCCCCGGGAAAAAAAATTCTAAATGTAAAATAATAAAATAAATATTCTTCTGTAGCAATCAGAGATGGGCAGTAACGTGTTACTTGTAATGCGTTACTGTAATCAGATTACTTTTTTCAAGTAACAAGTAAAGTAAGGGATTACTATTGGAAAAACGGTAATTAGAGCTACGTTACTGCGTTACTAAAACCGTGATTTTTGCGAGATGTCTCATGACAGTCGAGTAAGCGAGTGCGACGTTAGTGACAACAGCTGTGTGCAGATCAACAATGGATCACATATCGAGTGTGGAGAGAGTATGAGCGTGCAGCGTTTAAAGCGTGGAAGTACTGACCTTACTTTGAGTTTGATTCCATAAAAAGTGACAAAAACATTAGTGTCCGCTGTGCTGGGAAAAAACACGCAAATCCAAAACACGTACAAAATCCAAAACACGTAGCAAAATCCAAAACACGTGCAAAATCCAAAACACGTACAAAATCCAAAACACGTGCAAAATCCAAAACACGTACAAAATCCAAAACACGTGCAAATCAAAACACGACATACACAGCAAAATCCAAAACACGTACAAAATCCAAAACACGTACAAAATCAAACACGTGCAAACTCCAAAACACGTGCAAAAAAACACAAAATCCAAAACACGTACAAATACAAAACACGTGCAAACCAAAACACGTGCAAACTACAAAACACGTACAAAATACAAAACACGTGCAAAATACAAAACACTACAAAATACAAAACACGTGCAAAATACAAAACACGTGCAAAATACAAAACACGTACAAAATACAAAACACGTGCAAAATACAAAACACGTGCAAAATCCAAAACACGTACAAAATCCAAAACACGTGCAAAATCAAAACACGCAAAATCCAAAACACGTACAAAATCCAAAACACGTGCAAATCCAAAACACGTGCAAAATCCAAAACACGTGCAAACTCCAAAACACGTGCAAACTCCAAAACACGTGCAAAATCCAAAACACGTGCAAAATCCAAAACACGTGCAAAACTCCAAAACACGTACAAAATCCAAAACACGTCAAACCAAAACACGTGCAAACTCCAAAACACGTGCAAACCCAAAAACCAAACTCCAAAACACATGCAAATTCCAAAACACAACGGAAGTGCTCCAGGACGCTAGGGGCAGTGTTGAGCTTTTGTTACCTAGTAACTACACAAGCCAGGAAGTACCAATGACCGGATTTGGGGTCTGCAGCCTTAAAGGCCGCATTTTAAGGCCGATTATGTCACAGCGACACGACAAAGACTGTCCCAATTCAAAGGCTGCTCGAAATGCGGCCCTCAAATGCGTCCTTAATTTCCCTGAATTTTAAGGATGGGTCGGTGTAGCCTTCATGGCCCAACATATCCCAGACTTCATAGCGCGGCGGTGGTGTGGATAATTTTGCCAAAAAAACGCGGAAGCGGAGCGGACGAAGAGTAAACTTTCCAGAAGTAAGTACTGAATATTATGTCACTTATTTATGCGCAAATGTTTTTATAATGAAGAACATTAAAACATTACTGTTGGCAACATGTCGGGAAAGTTATGTGACATTAGCGACGTTTGTACTAACTTGGTTTTAAAGCCTTTACTTCAAAATATTCGCCGTTCAATAGCTGACTTTAATCTTACAGAGAATGTGATGATTTTATGCGTAATTAAAGTCAGTCATGTCAGTCAGCTGACGGTTCACTCCTTAAGCTGAAAGAAAGATGCTTTAATCACAGGAGTCACACATGTGTCCACTGTACCATCTGGGAACTCTTCTTGTTTAGCACTCGTAATAACACAAACACTAAATCCTCCTGTTTGTAGCAGTGTGTACACCTGAGACTGTCACCTGTCTGTCTGTCCTGCACTCTCTCTCTGTTTCTTTCTCTCTGATTGTGGAATAAAAGTATGAACATGTGTTTATAAGTCACACTTGTGTTTGAATCCTGCAGCTTATCACACATTTGATTTCCATGTGTGACAACTGCAAGTGTCCAGAGTGAGGACAGACTGAGGGACCCACTGCTGCACATCATCTGTGAGGCTTTGCACCCCTGATGATCCACCAGGACAAACTCAGCAGTGTGTGAGGAAGAGGAGGAGGAAGAGCCAGCAGCAGCTGACAGATGGAGAGAATAGACAGACTGTTCCCTGTTTGTGAAGGACTGCTAGAAAAGTTTAAAATAACTAATTGTCTGTCCTGAATCAGTCTTATTAGGTAATGTTCAAATAATTTTATCATTCCAGTGTTTTCAGTGTGGGAGAAAGTACTCAGGGCCTTCAAGTTACACACTATGAAAGGCAGCAACAAGTTTAATGTTCAGAAACCTAAAGTATGTATCAGCAGCAGAATGGAGCTAAAAATAAATGTTTGTTTCAGTTCTATGAAGCTTTGAGTATTTTGGATCAGTAGCTGCTGTGTTTGTTGCATCATATTGCTGTAATGTTTATATGCTTTATATATTCTGAGCTAAGTTGATCTATAGTGTTACATCATATTCTATAAGGATGTTATGTGTTTGTAGACTTTCTGCCCAGTTTGACCCATTTAGCAGAAGTCAGCCTGTTTAAGGCTCTGATATCTATTCTGTATGACTTACAGCAGTTATGACATGGTCTGATTTTCTCACCCAATAAAGGAATATTTAATATATCAGTCTACTCTTCATTTTATCAGAAACATATATATACTATTATATATTGTACATATATTTATTAGTTTCAGATGTAGCCATTCTTGTATTTTGCTTGTTTACATTATTGTATTTGCACAACTCTGTTGCTTGTGAAGCTCGCACACAAGAATTTCACTCACATGTGCTGTACCAATGTACCTGCACATGTGATGTGACAATAAAAGTGATTTGATTTGAAACGGTTATCACAGCTTGTACATTTTCTTTTTACACATGTATGTAAGCATTTGAGCCAAATTTAGTAATGCCAACATACTGAAGGAACAACATTTGTCTCTTATATATGATACACCTATATATGCACTGTCAATATACATTTTGAACCAGCTGCAGATGTCAGAGTAACAACTGACTGACCCCCACATAAAGTGCGTTACAGTAGTCCACAGGGGAAGAAATAAAAGCATGGATCACGGTTTCAAAGTGCTGCCTAGAAAGAAAAGATTTCACTCTTGCCAGTCGCCTTAAATGATAAAAATGGACTGGTCCAACTTAAAACCAAGGGCAGTAACAACAGGTTTAAAATAAACCTCCAGGGGTTCCAAATGAAAAGAAGAGGACTCACAGGGGCCACTGGGTCCAAACACCAACAAATCTGTTTTCTTTTCATTCAAATTTAAAAAGTTTAGAGCCAACCAAGCTTTAATGTCATCTAGGCATGTCAAGAGAGGTTTTATTCAGATGCCATCCTTCGGCTTCAGTGGCAAATAAATTTGGCAGTCATTCCTATATACTTGTCTTTGAGTGAAGATTTAAGGTGGTAAGACATGTAAATAACTGCAACTTGAATCTGTACTGAAGCTCAGTATTTGACACAGAGTTCATGTTCACTGCTGTAATACCTAATAATGACTAATATAATAACCATAATATTGGCCATATTATATTTACATTACCAAAGTGATATGACTTTAGTCTCATGAACAACATTAGCTAATTGTTATTTACTAGCTAATCTTAAATGACTGTTCAGTACAGAAATGAAGCCCAAAAATCATGTTTTACTGTCCTGTGGTCTCAGCCTCAGATACTTATCAAATCACACAAAGCTCTTGTAGAAACAAACAAACAAATGAAAAAAATATGTTCTCCTTCATTTCTGTCAAAAAAAGTTGTATGACACGTTTCCAGCTGTTAGTATCATGGTTGCTAGGCAACCTGGGAAGCGCGACGGAGACTAGAGCCCATGTGTTTGCAACAAACTTGCCGTTTATTTTGCAAATCGAGCTCAACACTGCCCCTAGCGTCCTGGAGCACTTCCGTTGTGATTTGGAGTTTGCATGTGTTTTGGATTTTGTACGTGTTTTGGAGTTTGCATGTGTTTTGGATTTTGCACGTGTTTTGTATTTTGTACGTGTTTTGTATTTTGTAAGTGTTTTGTATTTTGTACGTGTTTTGTATTTTGTAAGTGTTTTGTATTTTGCACGTGTTTTGTATTTTGTAAGTGTTTTGTATTGTTACGTGTTTGTATTTTACGTGTTTTGGATTTTGTACGTTTTGGTTTGTGTGTTTTGGATTTTGTACGTGTTTTGGAATTTTTGTAAGTGTTTTGGAGTTTGCATGTGTTTTGGAGTTTGCATGTGTTTTGGAGTTTGCACGTGTTTTGGATTTTGCACGTGTTTTGGATTTTGTACGTGTTTTGGATTTTGCACGTGTTTTGTATTTTGTACGTGTTTGGATTTGTCGTGTTTTTGGATTTTCTATGTGTTTTGGATTTTGCATGTGTTTTGGATTTTGCATATGTTTTGGATTTTGTATGTGTTGTGGAGTTTGTGCGTGCTATTTGGAATTTGTAAGTGTTTTGGAGTTTATACATGCTTTGTCTCTAGGGGCCACCGTAAGTGTCCGCTGTGCGTGGGAAGAAAACTTTTTACAGCGAAAAAACCCCCTAAACTTCCTGTCACTACCCGATCCGTACCGGAAACCCGATCGGTACCCCGCATGCGCAAATCTTACGTCACTTCCTCTCTTTGCCAACATTGCGACATTCAATATATTTGACTGATACGGTTAGCGCCCAGTTAGCTCCTAGCATTTCTCAACAGCTCTGCCTCCTTTTCGACTGCCCGGGACATTTAAACAATGGATAATCCGTATACAAAGAAATTCATGCTTTTCTCCTCAACAGAGAGCGTCCCCCGATTGAGCAACAGCGCCGTAAAATAAGAAGAATGGCGCCTAATTACAGAGTTAATAATGCAGACTTTGTAATATCTCACGTGTAGATTCATCAGCCAGATTAAGTGTTTACTGACAATTGACAGTGATAGCGCACATCATCATCACTATTCCAACAATCCTCTCCTCACAGACAAGCATAAACACACTCGACTATCGCTAAATCAGATTTAACACACGTTTGTAATGACGCTAATTCAGTTTATAATAGGGTTTATTCGCTCGGTCAGCAGGTGGCGGTATCCTCGTACACTGGGGAGTACACTGCCATTAAACGAACAGAAGAAGAAGAAAACATCTGCACATGCGCGGTACGGATCGGGTAGACTCGATTTGTACGGTCAGACTTTACACATGCGCAGTAAGGATCGGGGAGTCCTGATCCGTAACTATCTTTTTATTTTTCGTTTTTGTCTACATTGTACTGAAATGCTTCATTATTGCAAACATTTTAAGATATACCTGTTATTCTTAACATCTTAACAGATACTCTGACCTTTAACTATCGTAAAACGCTACGACCGGAAGTAGAAACCTTTCGCGCATGCGGGGTACCGATCGGGTTTCCGGTACGGATCGGGTAGTGACACTTCCAACAAGCACCGAGTAGCTACGACGTAATGGGAAACTCACAGAGAAACTCGCGGATTCTTCCACTGACCGCGGCACACCTGCACCAGGGTAAACCTCCGCCTGCCCCACTCCTGCTTTACAGGTGAAAATAGAGCAACAGGACCGCTGAGTCTTTGACTTTATTTATTTTCTGCTGTGTTTTACTTGCATCTATTTGAAAGACTGAGTGTAAACACAAAAAATATTTTATTTTATGTGCTGGAATGTGTAGAAAATAGGTTTAAATGTTAAACTAATTTCTTCCAGTCAGAGAGAGTTTGATTGCGGTACATCAGTTTCATGTCTTGCACTTGAACTATGTTAAACTGCACTGTCCCTTTTAAATAAAATAAATTCAAGTTGATTTGAATATGTGTGACAAAATTAGGATTTATTTTGTGTATCCATTCTGCAATTGAAACGTCATTAAAAGCCTGCGCTACACTGACATCTGGTGGAGGGTCAGGCAAACAGGAAAGGTAAATGAAAACCAGTTCATGCCAGTGCTGCTTTTATTTTGAAAGTGTGACTTTTATTTGTGTAGACGTGCAGGTGAATCCTCATGTCGGATGCAATAAAAAGAGAAAGATTAATACCGTATGCCGCATTTCTAACCAGGCCTGGACTGTAAAATATTTATTTTACACAGGCCGCTGCGCCCTGAAATATCTTCCGTTTCTTTTGTCACACACAAACTTCTACCCTCGTTGGCGTTTGACTTTCCTACGAAGAACACATCCGGGCATTTTGAGCGCACTTCATACGTATTTTGGCTGCGACTGATGACGAAGTTCACAAACGACAGCGTTCTTTGTCGTGAAACATGTCACCCAGAAATCCGGGTACGACGCTCGGTAAGTAAACGCATGTACGGGCAGCATGTCCGCAGTAATCGTGCTCCCACGTTACCGTGACCCAATAACACGATGATTTTGTTACCAAGGAATATTCACGTCGTCATTTTGCTTTGCGCAGGATTTCACGCTGAAACTTTGAGTGTACGATGCTAAGTTAGGACAGGTGAAGTCAGTGAAGCAGTTAGAGGTGACTGACCCTGAGAGCACGGATGTTACTGCACACTAACAAATAGAACCGGAACAGCGCAAAGGAAGCGTTTTAATCCTGCTTTCCGACGTGTAGCTAGTTTTTACTGAGCAATCATGTGACAGCTGGCTCTACTGTGTAATTGAATACTCATGAGGTCTGTATAAGACCTAACACAGCACTGCAGTCTGCTGACAGTTTGTTTCGGACTAGAAAGAAGAGCACGTGGGTTTACCTCGTGACACTACAGAGTTTAAAGAATGACAAAGTTGATTTATATTCTGTATTTCCACAAATGTCCTGCTGTTATTATTCTTCCCACACACTCCTTCTGTGATTTGACGATGGCCACCTCAACATCTACACAGTACACTTTAAGTTACCTGCGCTCAGAGTGGATGTTTGTCAGTCCAACCAGAGTCACCTGTGAGGCACCTGCACCTGTACTCTAGTGTATTTGTAAGGGATGAGCACAGAGGTCGTATCTGATGTATGAACATGAGATCAGGTCAGAATGAATCCAGACGTGTCACAGGTTAACCTGGCGGTCACATTAACAGTTTGTGTTTTCTGACATTTGTTGAGCTGATGGAAAAGTTGCATCTGAAATTATGTGACATAAAAAACCACGTTACTCTTTATGCTCGCTGCTCTTCTGCAGTGCTACATGCTAAAGTAGCATGAGCACAGCTTATAGACACCTGACTATGGTGCTATACATTATGCATACATTTCATTGTCTTGTGTCTTTCATCTCTTTGTATTTGATAGGCCCTTGTGACTGACAGACCATTTACTCAAGTAAAGTACAGATACCTGAAAATTCTACTTAAGTATAGTAACTAAGTACTTCCCACATCTGCAAATATGTTTACTCCTTAAAACAACGACTGGTGAAAAAATCAGCATTTTCATTCTTTCAGACTGTTGGTGTGCCACAGAAAATAATCCGACACTACCACAAGGGAAAACACTTAAGCCCTTTTCCCATTAGTACCTACTCAGATTGACTGGTTTCCATTACCTAATGTGTGTGGTTGTTGTTATAGCAACGTGACCATTGTCCCATGATGTAATTGGTACACAAACACTACAAGAAAGGAGGTCGTCGATGTGAGGATGCACCTGCTGCTCGGTGTGTCTTTTTGTCACACTCGGGGACCGTGGCGTTGTTTTTGTAGCCTTTCCTTCGTTGCCTGGGTTCAACAATGGTGCTTTTGATTTTCATGAACAAGACGCTCTCATGACTCACCGAGTGATGCCACTGACTAGCCAATCAGTGGCATGCAGTCTGATGACATCACATTTTAGTACCTGCTTGCATCACTTTGGAACCCCAGGTGAGCAGGTAATATATTAGTACCTCATACCAGGTACTATGACCAACTGCAAAACCCTGAAAACCGCAGTGAATCATGGCAAGTCGATCTGAGTAGGTACTAATTAGGGCTGCCACAAACGATTATTTTGATAGTCGACTAGTCACAGATTATTTTTGCAATTAGTCGACTAATCAGATCATCATCCATTGGAGTAAAACTACAGCTTATTGCACCAGCAGCATCTGCTCTTATATAACTATCATTAGCTTACAGCTTTAAGTGTTAAGGTCTGTGCTAACTAAAAATAAAGACAAGATGATAGTTTATTAAATTTTAATGAAATTTGCAGATTGTTTCGGTGAAGTTTAATAAACTCCTTGCTATCTAAAATATAACAGGACACCGGAGTAAATTCTGAGCATCTCACACTTCTGATAATCAGCTGTCTGCTTGACGTTTATTCAGCTGTGTAAAAACTATAACTTTAATCTCAGCCAAACCGATTTACTCAGGAACAAATAAAATACTGAAAAAAGCCAAACAATAACATTTTTAAGTTATCTAAGTGACTCATATATCATGTTTAACCTGAGTAGCGAAAGACGGCGGTGGGTTTGAAAACGATTGCCGGGAGTCCGGTGTTCTCACGGCTTAGTGAGCCTTGCCCCGGCTAGCTATCGAGCTAGTGGGTAACAGACGTCTCCAGAAAACTGTCGGAGCGCTTTTGAAAATATGTGGTGTCTTGATAAACCGAGCAGATATTTGAAGTTTCCACAGCTACATTCTCGCCTGAAAATATGTTAAGTCCTGCCATCTTCTGTTTCAGTGCGTTATTACACTCTTAAATCCTACTACTTATTTCTTACAAAGCTTCAAACGACATGTCGACTATTAAATTAGTCGTCGACGATTTTGATAGTCGACCTAATCGTGGCAGCCCTAGTTCTAATGGAAGGGTACAGGCAGGGTGTAGGTGTTGATTGCCCGGATCTTGTTCTTTCCACGAGCGAGCATTCCCAAGATCTTGGGTATTTGGTGGTTTCAGCTCCTCTTCATGGTTCCCATTCACCTGCAAGATTCTAAGGTACTTGTCCTCAGTCTGCAGTGTCACCTACTGGTAGTACAATCCCCTCATTTCTGATCATTTTTTGTCTCTTTGTTGCCTTCCAACTGCACGTCTCCAATATGAAAGAAATTCTCATGTCGTTTCTGTAGAGCCTCATTCACTCCCAGCATACAGCTTGAAGCCATCCATGTTAGGGCTGCAGCTATTGATTATTTGAGTAAATAAATTTGATTATTCCATCGATTATTTTGATAACAAATACTTTGGTCTTATTAATGAGCAATAATAAATATTCAAACGATGAAAAACGGAGGTCTTTCAGAATAAACTATTCATTGTATGATTTACCTCAACTTACTCTAAGACTTACCGTATTTTTCGGACCATAAGGCGCATTAAGCAAAACAAAACAGTCAGATAAGCTCATTCTTCTTGCTTCCTCCACTTCAGTAACATTGATTCATTAATGCTGAATCCTCTCTCAGCTGCTCTATTCCCATGTTGTTGCAGTATATTAATGACTAACCTCGTATTGTGGATGGATTATCTCAGTTGTTCTCCTGACTTAAGTTTGGTCCATTTACAGCATCCTGCCATGCGATTGAATTTGTCTCTAACCATCGGGAACCCTCACGTTAACTTTTATCAGTGGAAAAAAGTTAGCGTTCATCCTCCAGCTTCACTGTGCTAATGTTATGCTAACATAGCTGTGTCGCTAGCGATCACATAGCACATGTAGCAGCTAGCCCAACTTCAGTAACCCTACAAACGCCACTGCTGTTTAGTTTTCTGTCTTCATTTATGTTGGAAGTGATAGCAGAGCTGTACGTTTGAATTGTTTCAGAAATCTCTCAGTCAGAACATGCTACATCATGTTTAGGTGGAAGCTAGCGAGCTAACTTCCTGCTAACTTCTAACTCCGTTAAATGTAATAAATCCTGTTTTCATGGATGCCTGGATGTTAAACTTAATTGTTACACCTGGTAAAGCAGCAACGCTGATCATTTTATTAAAGATGAAAGAATTTAGACAGTTTTAACTCTCAGTGATGCTGCAGTGTTCGTTTGACTAATGGCGTCAGACTTAAAGACCAGATTGTTCCAGTATTACTGAGTCTCCAGCCTTTAGCGGCTGTTCTCATGTTGTTCCCCTGATGCTGAGTTTCTACCTTGTATGGCTCAAAGCTGACTTACTCTCCTGGTTTCTCTCTGGTGTTCCTCTTTGGGGCAGATAGCTGTGAGTCTTTGTAAGATTCAAGCTTCTTTGTCACGTGCATAGTTATACAGATATAACACGCAGTGAAAAAGAGAGACAGAACTTTATATACAGTGAATGAGTATATACAAAGAGGACATTATGTGCAGCAAGTGGGTGACATTATATAAATAAAGATAAGAGGCCTCACATACAACAGTTTGTTGTGCTTAGACACCTCATGCTCACGTCCCTCTGTGCTGCTTTGACCTCTGCCTCAGGTATCGAGAGGACATCTGATTGAAATACTCTCTGTGTGTTTCAGCCACTTTAATAAAGTGAGTTTGTTTCTGTTCTTCTGTGTTCATAACAGACCTGGAATGGATATCCAAAGTGAGAGTGAACACACAGGCTGTGTTGAAGAGGGCTCAGTTTATCCAAAGACAGAAGATCCCCAAGAAACAGTGGCAGGTGAGCTGTGCTGTAAGCTGTGGTGCACGATGACAACAAGCCCACGCTGTCTTAACTTGTAACACCAAAATGCATTTATGTGTACGTACATGTAAGCACACCTCTGTGGTCATAGACAGTAATAATGGATTGGATTTATATAGCGCTTTTCAAGGCACCCAAAGCGCTTTACAATGCCACTATTCATTCACTCTCACATTCACACACTGGTGGAGGCAGCTACAGTTGTAGCCACAGCTGCCCTGGGGCCATCGGCCCCTCTGACCAACACCAGTAGGCGGTAGGTGAAGTGTCTTGCCCAAGGACACAACGACCAGGACAGAGAGCCCAGGGATATTAACTATAAGGCGGGGGTTTCTCACGGTGTATCCTTCTCTGAGCGCTGTTTCCTTGTGTGTCCTTGCAGGCTGCGTGGCTGCTGAAGGCCGCGACCCTGATCGACCTGACCACTCTGGCCGGAGACGATACGTCCTCCAACGTGCACAGGCTCTGTTTGAAAGCTATCCAGCCAGTTCGATACGACCTGCTCAAGAAGCTTGATATGCACGACAAAGGTCCGCCCTCACGTCTGTCAGGAAAACTGATAAAATTAAAACAAGCGTTAGTGTCATAAAATAATTATTAGTAAATAATGAGCTAGCGTATCCTGTCACGATAGCTTCATTGGTGCTTAGTATTAATTCTCAACGTCTCTATAAGTAAAATAAATCTCTGCTGTTTTCAATATTGTTGTGTTGAGCATCATTAGTGTAAAAGGAATCGCAACAAATTTGTATTCATTTGCAGTTTTCCCAAATCATGCCAGCAAAATCCCGTCGGCATCACGTGAGAAACAAGTAACGGCTGTTTCCATGTTACGATTTCACCTGTCAGGACATAATGTGTAAATCACAGGTCGCAACATCGGACAAATTTAATCCTGCATCAACAAAAAGCCGTGAAATTTATTTATTTAACACAAACAAAAAGTCGTGTGTGGCAAAACTAACCTTACTTTAAAAGCAGATTCTCCTGTTTGCTGAGAAACAAAATAACCATTAACCGTTGTTGCTGCGTCCCAGTCAAAGTCCAGATCAGGGATGTGACGGGTCATTAATTCTAAAAGAACCTCTGAGAGCCTCTAACACCGGGCTCACTGGATGAAATAAAAAGATATTACACGTGCATTTTCAGAGTTTAATCACGTTCATCGTTAATCCCATAAAGTTTGAAACGTGCGTTACTCTGCACACACAGTGTTGGTCTTTATTAGTGTCCTCGTCTCTGTGCAGAACAGGGTTACACATTACTGTGGTTACGCGCTCATGTTCCAGTTTGCTCTGACAAAGACGCACAGCTGCTTTTTCCCTTTAAAGCCAGTGTGAACAGAGCGTTGGTGGTGAGGACGGCTGTCGCTCATTTATTCACAGAGAAAGTCAAACACAGGGAGGCTTTGAACCATTAACATCTCGCAACCGCATGAATTCAAATGTTTTATTTACCTTTTTCTGCTACCATGATCTCATTGATCAGTTTTATCATCCTATTTGTCATCGTTACCTGATGAGTAAGCATGCCAGACTGCTCAGACACTAGTCCGCCTGCAGAGGGAGCCACAGGCCAGTTTATCACCACGTTTCTTCTTCTTTGCTCTGATCCTTGATGTCAGGCGTGACAACAGCAGCGGTGTGTGTGTATCCGTCTCGTGTGACTGATGCTGTCGGAGCACTTAAAGCAGCCGACTCCAGCCTTCCTGTCGCCTCAGGTAAGTCGTAGCTATGGCAACCCTGTGTGTGTAATATAGAAAATGAAAGGCTTGTGCTGCCTGGGCTCCACTGTGTTATCTGTTTCTCCCAGTGGCCACTGGCTTCCCAGCTGGCCAGACTCCACTGGAGACCCGCCTGCAGGAAGTGCGCATAGCAGTGAGTGACGGCGCGACGGAGATCGACATCGTCATCAACAGGATGCTGGCCATTACAGGACAGTGGGAAGGTATGCTGCAGCCTCACTGTCGTTACTGTGATTGTATGGAAGGATCTGTGTGTTTAATACTGATGTCTGAGCCTGTAGTAAGAGTTTAATACGTGATGAAATGCCAATTACAAAACAAACCATCGGCTAATCCAGTAATCCGCCCGTTTCCTGTCACGTCTGTCTGCGTCATGAGGGCAGCAGAGAAGGTGAGGCCTCCCTCCCTCAGTGTCCCCCCCCACACACACACGGGCGTGCACTGAACACGTCAAGTGATTTCAGTTTCGTGTCTCCCTCTGCAGCCATGTACGACGAGATCCGTCAGTTTCGGGAGGCTTGTGGCCCCGCCCACATGAAGACCATCCTGGCTGTCGGAGAGCTCGGCTCGTTCACCAACGTCTACAGAGCCAGCATGGTCGCCATGATGGCTGGTCAGTCTCACAACTCTGTGTGTGTGTGTGTGTGTGTGTGTGTGTGTGTGTGTGTGTGTGTGTGTGTGTGTGTGTGTGTCTTCATCTGATAGTTTAATTACACTTTTTAGTGAAGCTGATCATAAAATAAAAACTGCATGGTTCCAGCTTTATATTTGTTTTCTGTTAGTAATTTCAGTTTAAAGACGAGCAGGTTGGGCTGTGGATGTAATAACAAAGCACTGTGTTAATGAAACGCTGCATGTATGAAGCTTCTTTACACCATGGAGGCCTTTTACAGATGCAACTCAGTCTGTGAAGCTCGATTTAAGGTTTTACGACATGTTTAGCGGCGTCTACAGAGTGTGAGGTCACTGGGCTGTAGTTTATATTTGCTAACTGCTGAGAGAACCAGTAACCCACTGTGTGTGGGGTCATTTACTGCCTCTGGCTGCAACAGCATCCCATCCACTTTCACTTCCTGTTGCTCGAGCTGTTCGTCGTTCTTTGTCTCGCTGCACTAAAATGTGAAAGTCTGCCTGTAGCTGTGATGTTCAGGTTTGTATAAATGAGTGAGGGGGGGAGTCTAACAGAGATTTCTGAGAGTTTGATGATGTTGGGATTCCCAGTCGTGCTTTGGTAAGAAATGTTGTGTTTGTAGTGTGATGCACATGTAGCAGCTGCTTATGATGTTTGGGGGGAAAGACAGTTTTATTCCATTAAATGCTTGCATGTTGCAGACGTCTGCTCTCTGCTCTGCCAACAGAGGGGGCGAGGGAGGGAGGGAGGGAGAGAGGGGGGGAAAGGAGAGAGGGAGAGGGGCTGGCCAACAGAGGGGGCGAGGGAGGGAGGGATAGAACTATTAGCAGCTACGAGCCGACCCGGTGATGTCGTGTCCTGCACAAGACTAAACTTTAAACACGTATCACACAGTTACGTCTATGACCGTTGTTGAGAACAGGGCTCCATGATGTAAATGAGCCTTTATACATGCAGGCTTCATGTCCACGTAACGCTGGGTTCATGGTTTTGATCAAAGGTGTGAAATCATAAAGATTTTTAGGCAGAGTCACAGATGCCCTTTGGGCTCGCAGCAGGAAAGGCCTCCAGTGTAAACTCGCTCTTCACTCTGTCAGCTGTTAAATGACTGAGACTAGCTTACAGAATAAGTTGATACACAGGATCTCAGACCCGTGTTTTCATTGGTCATCTGTTCTGTCGTGTCTAATGAAGCACGTGGTCACACAGGCTGTATGACAGTAGCATGTTGATCTGCTCCTAACTCTGCATAACAGCTGATCTGCACTCACTGCCTGCATACCTGCAGCGTATGTAGAAACATTTACGCCATGTAACAAAAATTGCAGACACGTGCACGGGCGCACGTGCACGCACACACGCAGGCACACGTGCACACACACACACACACATGTGTGCACACACAAGCGTGCTTAACTAGCCGTCACACAGGCACACGTGCACACACACACACGTGCACACACACACACACACACGAGCGTGCTTAACTAGCCGTCACACAGCACACGTCACACACACACACGCACACACCACACACACACACACACACACACGAGCGTGCTTAACTAGCCGTCACACAGGACACGTGCACACACACGAGCGTGCTTAACTAGCCGTCACACAGACACGTGCACACACACACACAGCACACACACACACACACACACACGAGCGTGCTTAACTAGCCGTCACACACACACACGTGCACACACACACACACACACACACACGAGCGTGCTTAACTAGCCGTCACACAGTAAGCTGATTACGGACCTAAATTGTCAGGCGCTCTGATAGAGATCGTCATTAAAATACATTGCTTTTGTCACCACACTTGCTCCTTAATCTCCTCTTGTTCCTATGAATTGCATATGAGATTCCTGAAATTGAATGATAATTTTACCTATTAATCTCTGATATAGCCTTTTTTACCCCGCTGTTCCCCGCCAGTATCTCCCTGCCCACGCAAATGAATAGAGCTTCATTACCGCCACCCACATTTAATAACCGTTATCCATTATCTGGTAATTAAGACTCCGTATAACGAATCTTAAGGATTACGGCAGTTTGAGAAAGAGGGGAGAGAAACTGAAAAAACACATATAACATGTCTTTAATGAACTGTAAAATTTCCATCTTGTTCTGTTCGGTAATGAACGGTCATTATAACTCAGGGAGGCAGGAGGGCGGCGCCTCTTTTTTTCTGCCCCTGCAGTTTGTGGGTAATCTGTTAAACTGCGTCATTTCATCTTCTATTTTTATCAGTCTAGCTGATAAAATATAATTGGCTGTGAAGGAAGGCGAGGAAAGAAATAATGATTTTTATTGATGAGCATTAAGCTGTCGTTTGTTGCAGCAGCTTACGCTTTTCTCCGGCCGCGCTGTCGGTGCAGTCGACCTGCATGGGAACGCCGGCCTCGAGCCGTTTGTCGTCCTGTCGGACAAATTTGAAGTCGAAACCCGACAGCTGAGCGATGTAACATAACCTCAGTACGCGCTTTTGTTGAAGACATCTCATCTGTTCCAACACGGCAGGTTCAGACTTCATCAAGACGTCTACAGGGAAGGAGGCTGTCAATGCTACTTACCCTGTTGCCATAGTGATGGTGAGAGCCATCCGTGACTACTTCATGAGTACGGGCCACAAGGTACAGTGGGCGTGAACACTCACTGACTGTAGAACAGTTACTACATTTATTATGTTCATGAAACCAGCATCACGTTCACTGTGACTGATGGACTGAAAGTCTTTGACATGGAAAGAAGTACTTGCATGAATGTGGAGCGAGTCATGTGTTGTATGAGCAGCTCGAGTACTCGAGTAGATAAGAAGCATTTTATCAAACAGCAGGAACTTAATTCTGCTCAGTTTCATTAAGATGCAGCAAAAATCTGAACAACGCTTAATGTAAACATTTACATGGCAGCGCTGCAAGACAGGTTGAGTCACCATGACGTGCGTCTACATCAATAACCAATCGTAGGCCAGTCGAGGCTCGCCACAGTGTGCTCTCTGTATTTAGTGTCAAAACGGATGGTTTTGATTTTATTGCTGTGGAACCAGGTTCAAGCAAAGTTTCTCAGATTAAAACACTCTTTATTAGTTACACCGTGTTAGTTCTGACCTGCTTTTGCCTTCAGAACTTTATTGTCAGTGTTGCGACAAACAACTACTACTGAAAAAGTACCAGGTACTGTGACCTAATGGAAAACCCCGCAAACCGTGGCGATCTGAGCTGAGTAGATCCGAGTAGGTACTGATGCACCAGGGGCTCTACTGTGTGAAAGCTGGCAGGGGGACAGGGTTGGTACTGATGGACCAGTAGAGCCCCTGGTCCATCAGTACCAACCCTGTCCCCCTGCCATGTGAAAGCTGGCAGGGGGACAGGGTCACCAAAGATGGAACCTCGGGTGCTGAGTCTGTAGCCGGGCTCTGGCAGAGTGGATAATGTCGCAGCAGAGGGAGGAACGTAAACAGCCACTGAGGTCACATGGGTCCAACTGCTGGTTGACGCATGTGCACGTAACATTTTTTTTTTAGGCGTGTGTATTTCCAAGTACCACCTTTGTAGATGTGTCATCGTGCTCCAAGTGTGTTGTGTGTTTTATTGACACACGTGTGCATGCCTTCTTTTAGGTGGGCTTTAAGCCAGCAGGGGGCATCCGAACAGCTGAAGAGTCTTTGGTTTGGCTGACTCTTATCAAAGAAGAGCTGGGTGATGATTGGCTCTGTCCCGGCCTGTTTCGCCTGGGAGCCAGCAGCCTATTGGCTGACATTGAGAGGCAGGTGGGTACGCAGTAAACACGCAGTAGATGTGACATGTCTTGTTTTACACAAGGTTCTTACAGATGTTTTTGCTTGGACAGATTTATCATCAGGTGACTGGACAGTATGCAGCGTATCATGAGCTTCCCATGGCTTGAATTCACCTGCTTCACGTTTTAAAGAGAAGCTCAGAAGATCCACACGAGCCTCAGTCGTAAATCTGCTGCTCCTTTAAGGTGCTTTCAGTGTCCTGATGAATAACCCAGCTGGTAATTTAAAGCTTGAAGCGAAGAATGTGATGAAGATCAAAGTTTTTTACTTGTTATAATTTAACAATCGCACTTCACAAAATAAACACAGAGTGAAAAACAGTTTGTTTCCTGTTTATTCTTGTAAATGGGGGCGATCGTGG
This sequence comes from Haplochromis burtoni, assembly GCF_018398535.1. Classification (NCBI taxonomy): domain Eukaryota; kingdom Metazoa; phylum Chordata; class Actinopteri; order Cichliformes; family Cichlidae; genus Haplochromis; species Haplochromis burtoni. The sequence goes on along the minus strand of NW_024582534.1, from coordinate 867,814 downwards.
CTCAAGAGTTGGCAGTTCGTCTTGTAACCGGAAGGTTGCTGGTTCGAGCCCCGGCTCAGACAGTCTCGGTCGTTGTGTCCTTGGGCAAGACACTTCACCTACCGCCTACTGGTGTTGGCCAGAGGGGCCGATGGCGCGATATGGCAGCCTCGCTTCTGTCAGTCTGCCCCAGGGCAGCTGTGGCTACAACTGTAGCTGCCTCCACCAGTGTGTGAATGTGAGAGTGAATGAATAGTGGAATTGTAAAGCGCTTTGAGGTGCTCTTGAAAAGCGCTATATAAATCCAATCCATTATTATTATTTATTATTAATAAAAGTCGGTAAAGTGTAAAAGATGCAGCAGAGTGTAAAGTTGAGTTTAGTTTAAAGTTATGTTGGCTGTAGGTGTGTCAGCTGTCACATTTATACTGTAGCTCCAGAGTGTAAAATGCAGCACATTAGTGTTAGTGGAGAAAGACAGGAAGCAAAATGGTCTCAGTCCGTGTTTTTTAAAGTTTCTCCTGAAAGCATGAAGAATGTTTAAGGAAAAAAACATTACTGATCATTTTGGGAATAAAGTCAAAATTTCAATATTAAAGTCGAGATTTTGAACTCTAAACTCTGGTAAAGACGAGATGTGCTGAGCAAAAACACACAAAGGCCCAGCTGGACTTTTGCTGTCAGGTGACCGTGCAGCACCATGCTGTGTACAAGAGATGCACCATCAGCTGAAACCAGAGTGTGGCTTTTGCAGCAGTTTTACGTCACTCGTGGCAGAACCACCAGTCGTGTCGGCAGTGATGGCAAATATAAATGAGCCATCAGAGCAACAGATCTGCGATAGGAAGCGTGCGGCTTATGCTGCCAACCATAAGTGATCCTGACCTGTCCACTGATCTGTGCTGAACGTCTTCCTGAGGATTAGACGCAGGGCTTGAACAGCATACAAATACATTTGAGGTTCATCTCAAGGCAGAAAACTTTTTCTTTTATACTTGAAGACGTTACAGACGCTGACCTTGGACGAGTGAGTCGGTGCCTTGTGGAGTGATGGGCACGAACTTTTTCATTCACCTTCCTCCGAGGGGTTGCCTCAGCTGATCCTCTGCTGTCACACGATCCCTGCACACTCACTACATCGATGAATGTTCTCGGTGGTCTTCCTGTTTTCCTTCTGCCTGTCAGCTCCATCTTCAACATCACCTGCCCACTATAGCCACTATCCCTGCCAAGTAAGTGGGCTAATCTAAAGACAAGGTTGGTGAGTAACTAAAATAATAAAAGAAAGAAAGTTGTTTTTTCTAGTTTGAGAAATGGCATCATGTCTTTGAGCCACAGGGAGTTTGGGGGGTTAGGTGACTTCCAGAGGAGTAAGGATACACCGTGTTGTCACCAGGATGTAAAAGCAAGAAACTTTGTTTTGCAGGGAAGCTGCATTTTTTGATTCAGTGTGTTTGCCAGTTCAGTGACCCCATGCTGCCTGGCTGGAGGGCAGTAGCGTGGTTTGGAGTCGGACCCACGGCCCTTTAGTACTCGTCTTCCCCCACGTCTCTTTCTCCCTCCCTGCTTTCCCGTCTCTCTTTGCAGCTTGGATTTTGGGTTCTCTCTGGTGAACTGAAAAAGAAATGATCTGCAGACATAGATAAGCTTTGAGAGATTCCCATAAACTGAATTGTTATTATTAATAGATAAAAATTCACCAGTTGCTGGTGCAATGAAGTCATTAAATGTATCATCTGAAAGCAGAACTGAATAGAAACCCCGTGGGAAGGAGAAACGGGATTGGTCTAGAGTCCACAGTAAGGGGGGCATGACCCTAAAGCACAGCTGGATGACAGTCAGAGGGAATCACTTTAAACTGTCAGTGAAAAAAATCAATACAGGAATAAGATTTAAAAAAATGAATATGTTCTTGTTTGTGGATTAAGAAGTCTCCAAAAGTCAACACAGCCATTATGTAGTTAAAATAAGATGTAGATCTAAGTGTGGGGGATTAGGCGCAGGTGTGACCACGAGCGGTCCGTTTGAATGAGTGGCAGATTTCCCAAGGACATTTCAGGGTAAAGTGGTCTCTATCTTGTAAATGTCTGTCTGTAGAAAAGTTCAGCTTTGAGGTGAGAGAATCACTTAGATCACTTAACAGGATGTTTCACACCTTTAAAATCCAATTTAGTAATCTGAATAATCGACTACATCAAGATTCTGGAGGATATTAAACATACTGAGAGTCATTTAAATAAAAAGGAAAAAAAACTGAGGAAATCTCCCAGAGGAAAGTCACAGAGTCATAACCAAGAAACAACCATTTCTTGGAAGCAACAGTTCCTCCCAGTGTTGGAACATTTGCTGTAAATGTGGATTTCAAAGTTTCCATCCTATGCTTGGTTAGCATGGAGAGGGGGGCATCTATTTTGGAGTGTCCTGTATGTGTTAGACAGTAATTTTGGGGCTTTTGAGATCAGGTGTTTGTATTGGAGATTACACATCGGAATTTCAGGAGCAGGACCACGCCTCCAAACACGCTCCCTGTGTTCCCTCAGTTCTGCAAGCTGATCATTCTCGTCTACGTGCCCCTCCCTCCCTCCTTGTTCTCAATTCTTTAGCTTCTTCACTTCTATTTAGTGCATGAGGATCTGCCAGGGAGGCGTCACTAGTCGCCTTCGAGGTCTTCCCCAAACCGCAGCTCAACTCATGTCTAAGCATCACCTTTACCTACTAAAACGCTGTCAAACCTAAAACGAGGACGTGGCCCAGCGAGTGAAATTGGACTTGATTAGTGTGAGGTAGCGATAAGACGACAGCATCAGCAGACTGGTCCAGTTTCTTCTTGGTGTATTTTATTTTCTGCCATCTTAAAAAACCCCGGTTGTCCAAACCTCACTGGTTGTGTACAGATTTGTACACACCTGAACCTCATCAGTCTCTCATTAACAAACAGGTTAGCCAAAAAACAAAACACTGTACATCTATCTTACAAACTCATTTACACTCAAATGGTTTCAAAAGTAAAACACTTTATGCAGTACAACTCAAAAAGCTTAGTTTGTACCCAGTGATGCAGTCAGTGACATCATGAACCTTCATAAACAGGAAGTGCTGGGCCGGCCCCGCCCACACACCTGCTCTGGATGGGAGATCTGAACAAAGGGACAAACAACGGTAAGTGTAACCAAAGCAACGTCAACAAGCATAATTCAACAAAAAATGTTCCTTTAACAGAAAAAGGACCTGATGGTTCAATAGTGTTAACTTTAAAAACATATACATGGATGTAAACTAACATAATGCAACCACTAACTAAGCCGGGATAGTAAGTAGAGCAAAGCTAGAACAGTACACTAAAGCATTGTGCGTTTAGTTTAGTTTAGTGATGAACGTTAGGCGGATCCAGTCCTGCTTTATCTTTGCTCCTTTGCAGTGTTTCGAAGCTGACACGCGGGGGTTTAGGAATACACAATCCAGAGATCTGAACCAGTCTGGAGCTCGGGATCATTGACAATAAATGATTGATTCTTGCTAAGAGCATCATTTTTATTGAATGGACCCTTCACATGAGTGATGTGGGTAGAGATTTCCATCTAGACACATCGTCTTCTACGTTCTTTCTTTAAACAGTTATGGACATATAACACTGTGGAGTATGTCAAAGCTTGCAGCGCCTCCATCCTCTTAAAATTTATGAATTATTATAATTTTTTATTGTTACCAATTATTGAAACATTTTTCTCTGTGTTATTTAATTGTTGAAGCAATGAGAAAATGTGTTTTAATACAGTCAGATATTTGAATTCTGACAGCTCTTTACAAATATCTGTCATTTCTACTCCTTACCAAACAGGCTTGTTACTTGAAAGTGAAATGCATTTGAGGTATTTTTTTACATCATTGCATGGCTTCATGAATCAAAACCATTTCAGCCTAAACAGGAACAGATCCAGTCCAGTAGCTCCCACCCACCCCATGAGGTGCCGTCACGGGAGGCTGTTCAGCTGAAAGGACTCCTGCCTGCGGCTCTCTCTGTACAGCTTTTATAAGCACTCATACGTGCGACAATAGTATCTGCACCTCAATTTCAGCTTCATTTATATTTCAATTTTGTGTCATATATCAGAATATTTATATATTAGAGCTATTCTGTAATATACTCTAGTATTTTATATTGGTCCTTTAACGTGTTCTGCTGCTCTTTTACGGTCTCGGAGCAGCTGTGACTTCCTCTGGGAATAATAACGGATTCTGATTCTGATGGGCGTAATCTTCTGAGCTGCAGAGTCACCAAGAAAAATAGCGTCCTGTGATTTCCCCGAGAGAGCGGTAACGCAGAAAGCCACATTGATTCCTTGCCAGGTAATTAGGATGCTGGTTGTGATATGCAGCCATTGATTTCTTATGGTAGCCAGTTTATACTCTCGGTTTAAGACAACGGTGACTAAATGCCAGCGTAGCCAATAATCTTAATGCCACGGCACAGATATTGATTTAATTACAGAATGCCTCCCAGGTTCTGGACACGCACAGTTTTTTATTGATCAGCAGCAGCCTCCACATCAGCACCATCACACGACAATCAGTGACAACAGGATGGAGTTGCATAATAGGGTGAATAAACTGACACGTTTAATCAGAGTTTGGAGGGTGACCTCAGCTGGCAGTGAAAGCATTTTTACTGCAAACTGTGGCAGAATATTCAGATATAGTGTGGTGAACGTATCCAACCGGATTTCTTCTCTCTGGTTAGCGTACAACAAGAACACAGTGAATCACAGCCAGGTGGGACAAACTGTTCAGTAAGACTGGGGATGATTAGCAATAATTTATTTAGCCAAAATGAAACGTATGGACAGATAGTAAAAATACTGTTTAAGCAGTGAGACTGGTAATCAGTTCAATTTTATTACAGTGAAGCTGAAACGTTTAAAACAGGAGCTAAAGGTCATACAGCAGGAATGGAAGTAAAACACAAATAGATTATTATAGGACAAAAATCCAAACACAAGATTCATAAGGGAAATTCACAATTCCACAACAAAGAACAACTAAAGCTGTTTGTGGCTGTGTCACAGAGTGAGGACTTGGCTCCTCCCCCCACTGTGCTGTTATCCGGTTGTTCAGTCTGACGTCACTAGCCGTGTCTGGGCCTAAACTCCGCTGCAGGTCCATATATCAAACGATCACTATGGCATTACTGAGAGTTGAAAAACTGTCTAAAGTCTTTCATCTTTAATAAAATGATCAGCGTTCTGCTCTACCAGGTGTAACAATTGAGTTTAACATCCAGGCATCCATGAAAACGGAATTTATGACATTTAACGGAGTTAGAAGTTAGCAGGAAGTTAGCTCGCTAGCTTCTATCTAAATACAATATAGCATGTCCTGACTGCGGGGTTTTGGAAACAAATTAAAACGTACAGCTCTGCTATCACTTCCAGCATAAATGAAGACAGAAAACTAAACAGCAGTGACGTTTGTAGGGTTACTGAAGTTGGGCTAGCTGCTATATAATGATGTGCTACGTGACCGCTAGCGACACAGCTATGTTAGCATAATATAAACAAGCTAACTTTTTTTCCACTCGATAAAAGTTAACGTGAGTGTTCTCGGTGGTCAGGAACAAATGTAATCGCATGGCAGGATGCTGTAAAAGGACCAAACTTCAGCCAGGAGAACAACTGACATAATCCATCCACAATACGAGGTTAGTCATTCATATACTGCTGCATGGGCTGGGCTGTAGTTACATCCTAAGGTTTTAAAAACTGAGCTTAAATAAATGATTAGCGGTAATAAAAGCCGAGGGAGGTCAACAGTGATCACTGACTGTTTTAGGAGCTTTTTGAGATTAAATAGAAGAAAATACAAAACATTAAACATGTTAACAACACAAAAGCCACATTAAACGCAGACTACTTTAGACCCGGAAGTAGGATTCGTCACGTCATCACTGAACAACCGGATAGGAGCTGCCATGTTGCTACTTCTGTGCAGCTCCAGCTCGCACACCTGCTGGACACGATCACGCTGTCCTGCACTTTCTAAGATGCCCGGCTGCTCCAGCTTTAACTGCTAATGGTTTTACTGCAACTGACAGATTTAGAATTAAGTTAAATATTGACATGTCGCTATATTTAAAAAGACACACAGCTTAACATCTTATAATACTTACATTATTCTTCTCTACTTGTCAGCCTGTTAGCGGCTTGTTGTTGGTTCATTAGCCGTGCTACACCCATGTGTTGGTCTCACAGTCAATGTTTGAATGATTCGTCCGCAGATCCAGCCTCTTCTCATTATAAATGAAGAAAGGGTGGAGTCTGGTTGCACTTCCTTTGTGCCTTGAGGAGGACCAACCTGGCCCAGAAGCTGCTGCTGGTCTTCTAGTGCTCCTCAGTGGAGAACGTGTTCTCCTACTGCCTGTGAGTTTAGTACGCTGGCACCACCACTGAGAACAAAAGGCCACGCAGAAGGTAATTACAGTTTTTCTTGATTGCCTAAAGAAACTGGGATCCCCTCAGTTTTCATCGTCTCTGAGCAGAGCAGGAGACGCCTCTTCCAAATGTGTCAACCCTTTCTTAACACAGCTGTCATTCAAACAGCCCAAACCTCACTGTTTTAGCTAATGCAACCAAACAGCTCCTAAATATTAGAAACCATCTAGATCTGTATGAAATCACCAAAGCACCTGTTTGACACGCCTTCACTCAAATCTTCAATTAGCACTCAGTCTGCAGGCCTTCAGAGGGGGTCTGTGCTGTTTCTCATCAGCGTGGATGGAGGAGTTCTAAGAGGAAGAGGAGTCTGTGTGGGGTAGAGGTGTAGCTGGAAGGTCTCAGATGAAATTCGGGGAACTGTTATTGATCACGTTATCAATCACGGCCTGAACAACCTGTTCTCAATGTCTCAGTCTTCCAAGTCCCTTGTTTTCTATGAAGAGTTATAGTTTCTGAATTTTGCAACTGACCCGTTTCCAGTTTTACTTGGTGGATGAGTTCATTCATTCAAAGCTTTGTTTCAGTGACATCAAGTGGCAAAACAGGAGTCAGCAAAACAAAAGGTGTGTCCTAAGTCAGGGACTGCATCCTTCCCAGGACCCGGGCTTCACAGTCAGGCTGGGCCTTCAGAAGATCGTGAAGGTCAGAAGTGTCGTTTGATTGTCGGGTTTTTTCTGTGTCCAACAGTAATTTTAGGATTAGCTTGCAACACTTAGCTAATGTTGTTCATGGGTAGAGTCAGCTCACTTTGGTAATGTACAGTGGGGCAAAAAAGTATTTAGTCAGCCACCGATT
>NW_024582534.1:844463-854512 GCF_018398535.1 Haplochromis burtoni | reverse complement strand
GTACCTCTGGTGCAAATTACTGACCTCTGTCATCATTTTAGGTGGGGGAACTTGCACAATCGGTGGCTGACTAAATACTTTTTTGCCCCACTGTAAATATAATATGGCCAAAATGTAATTTATTGTATTAATAAATAAAATGATTGAATAAAAAATGTACAGCTGTAAAATTGAACCGTTTCAAACACTGAGATCATCTTCTCAAAGAAGAGTATTTTTTGCAGTGTGTGCTTCAGTGTGTATAAAAGAGAAATATTGTTCTTTTAATATTACATGCTATGATGAACTGTGTGTTTTTGATAAAATGAGGAACAGACTGATTACATGTTAAAGAAATATTTTACAGTTATGGCATAAATCATACAGGATAGAGATCAGAGCTGAAACAGGCTGCAACTGGGCAGAGATGATACAAACACATCCTTTAAATTATGATGTAACAATGTAGACGCAACAAACACAGTGCTACTAATCCAAAATACACCGTGTTTCATAAAACTGAAACAAATATTTATAAAATATTTGTTTCAAATATTATAAAATATTAATTTTCAGGCACATTCTGCTGTCTCGGTGTTCCCCGCTCCCTCTTTGAGGGACCCAAACAGTTTGCTGAAATCTCATTATTGAGTGAAATCTGTTGTTTCACAAACAGAAGGGTAATCTTTTGTTTGGGGTTTCCATGACAACCGGTGAGTTTTCAATTTCCGGTATCTGAGTTGGTCGTCCTAGAAACTGTGAGAATAACCGTCATCCTGCCAGAGATTGCCTCACTCACGACCCCCCCCCATCCTGTACACACACTATTCCCACAGAGCAAAGCTGGTATGGCCCTGAATGGCCCACACCAGACACAGTGGTGGTCCTGTGCTGTGTAGACCACTCAAAGTGCTCTATAAAACACATTCACCCACTCAGAGACTTTTTCTAACTACCAGGGATCGAACCACTAACCTTCTGATCAGCAGGCAACCTGCGCTACCTCCTGAGCTACAGCCACCTGGTGGTAAACATGAGTAAACCCTCACTAGGTTTGGGATAAAGTGTACACTCACGAATCTGCAAACCTGCATTTGAAACGTTGGCTACCATAGCAGTACAGTATTGCAACACGGCATTTGGGTCTTCTAACTAAAATAGGAATATAAATAGTGCCTCATTGCCAGACCTGACCCACATCTGGATGACATACACCCTGCCAGTCAGTCAGAAGTGCCAGCTTGATGCCCCATCCAGGCCAGACCTGTTTTCTATGTGGGTTAAATCATGTACTAACAGAGACTTAGACAAGAGAGACGTAATGTTTAATAATCCACATTTCCCTGTTTCCCTGGAGCGGATAGACTAGGAAACCTCTCATCCGAGGATCAATCATGTTAACATTCAGTTTTTACCAGATGCAATAAAAGTTTTTACTGCTCTGGTGCAGCAGCCAGAGAGATGGAGGTCCATGCAAAACTCATTTGAGATCAACCGTTCACTCACCGTTTGATAATAAATTTATAATCTGAGCATAAACCCAACAGTATGCTGCAGGGATGACTCAGAGGCTATACCTAGAGGGTAGTAACGGTCATCAATGATAATGTCCCATGGTTCATTAGTGCAAAGTGTTTTCTTTTTAACTCCGCCTCCTAGTTTGTGCCCCTGTGCTGCTTTTATTTTGAAAGTGTGACTTTTATTTGTGTAGGGATGCACGTGCAGCTGAATCCTCATGTCAGACACGTCAGCTCATGTAGTAAAAAAGAGATTAATACCGACTGCTGCGTTTCTAACAAGGTCTGGACTGTAAAATGTTTATTTACAGAAGTCAAAGAAAAAGCTGTGAGCTTAGTCTGCAGTTCACAAGTCGCTGTGTTCAAGGACTACAAGCTAAATCACTCTGCGACCAAACATGCAGAAAAATACAAGAACTTGTCTGAAGGGTCAAGGAGTCGATGCTTTGTTAGCTACAAAACTACACATCCAGGCATGCAGTGATGTCATATCCTCCAAAATCATTCAAAGACGCAACAAGTTGCTTTCTGATGGTGGACTCTGCAGGGCTGTGTCCATATAAATCAGTGCACGTGTCGAAGCCCAAAACAGGCTTTTCAATTCAATTATTTATTTTTAACAAGACAGGACAAGAAAATCCCAAACAAGGCAAAGAAGAACAAATCCCAGTCGGCCTGTTTGTCCTGCAGAAAACATTCAGTTCACAGGACGACGTCATTGTCAGAGTGGGCTTCAAACAACAAAACCAAACTTCAGGGTGAAGTCAAATGAGACCCAATTCTACCTTAAAAGTAGAGCAGTCTCAGTAATAATCAATACTGTTTAACAGTAGAAATCAGGCTAATGCTAACGCTGGTATTTCATAACCAAGTTTCTCTCACAAAAACAAACAGTTGTGTTTCAGTGCAGAGCAGAAAGCCCACACTAAGTCCTCCAACGAGCCTCTCGCACAGTAGAAAGGCTGATTTTAACAAAGCACTTACTCTGCTGCACAGACCACGTCCTGACGTTCCTGCTTCTCCTCTAAGCTCCCACAAAGGGATATAAATCTCCCCTGGGCAGGATAATTACCGAGATAATTTTATCCATAATGATACTTGTCAGTCAGGAGTGCTGATGAAATTAAAGAACTTCTTCTTTGTGAAATTTCTCCTCCAGATTTATCCCGAGATTTATGTGTCAGAGGAAGAAGAAGAAGAGAGGAAAAGAAAGTCGGAGAAACTTTTCCGTCTAGGCTCCATAAATCCCTGCCGTGTGAGCGGTGCGTACGTTTGTTACGTGGCCTCAAGCTAAAAATCAAAGTCACATCAAGCTAGAATAAAGGTTACAGGCACGCAAATCCCTGTTGTTATATTTTATGTAAATATTTCAGAGTGGCAGAACATAATGTTCCCCATGTATTTATTCTTCATCACTCAGCTCGACTCTTCATTGACTGTATCTCTATCTGAGGACGGATTTGTCCTGATTGATTTGACCTGCAGCAAAACTGTCAACTCTTTAATCCTCAATCTGAACTCTGAACTCTTCGGACTGGACCTGCATCCTGTCATTAAGGCTCGGTGACAAAGGTAAAGGCCTCCTGTGGATGAGAGCAGACAAAAAAGGAGGAAGAAAAGCCGTCACTGCCTGAACGCAGCGAGAGACGCGGAAGCAGCACCAAACATTCCTACGAGGAGCACCACGTCAGGGTTTTGTTTTTAAATTAACGTGGAAGAATTGGGGCCGCGTTGTATCGTTGAACAAAGGCAACTGAATGAGTGCTTATGTTAAAGTGTGACAATGACAGAATTAGAGCAGGTTTCCTCAGCTTCGTGCTCCCCACAGGGAGCTTTGCACACAAAAGAAGTACACTTTCATTGTCACTGGAAATTTCCTTCATTAGCATTTTCTAGAAAATGGGGCCACATGAAAAATAAAAATGCCACCAAGAGATGCACGACGAGATCCAAACCCTGGAGACTTTCAATAGAATCGGCTGTTTGGTGATTATGCAGAGTTTCAAATATCTGAGAAACATCCTAAGGTGGATTGTAAAATTCAGTTTGCTTTCTTTAATGACATGAGGAAGACGTGTCAGTGTCGTTTCACCTGCAGCGTCTGTCTAAGCATTAAAATCGGGACAGGATCCCTCAGAGTCTCGATGCTGGTGGTGTTGAAGATGAAGATGAGGCTCGGGTGGAGCTCTGTCTGAGGTGGAGACGGGGAGGAGGTGGGTCTGAGTCTGAAAGGAGAATGATGAAGAGCACAGATTCAAACTGTGCAAAGAGGAGGCTGATTGTCTCAAACAAGGCAGACAAGAAGATGATTGGACAGAGAAATGATGTCAGTGTAGAGACTGACAGTGAGGGAAAGTAGGAGAGATGTAGAGACCAGACGAGCAGCAGGAACACCAAACGAAACTTCATCTCCATTATCACTGTGCTTTCTGATATGTTAGCTTTCTTATAAATAGCAGGTTCCACCTCGCACTCCTTAAATCCTTGTTAATCGACAGTAAATTAGGTACCCTCTCCTAGATGATCTAATTGGAACCCATTTATTCTGTTTGCTTGACGAGCAGCAGCTGCACTGCCGAAATGAAGAAACTGAAACATGAAGCAGAGTCTCGGCTTTTGTTGCAGCATTTTTGCACTGATACACTTTGGTAATCACATTGTATGATATGTCATCAGGTGTCACTCAAACAGGTTTTTGACATATTGCAGGGATTTGGACTGCAGATAGGTAATAAATAAACACGTTATTGACGGATTATAGATGATATACTGTTCTGAAACCCTATGTTCTATAATAGAATAGTATGCAGCTAAACAGTGTGAATCAGAGAGTTTTACTTTGGTCATATTTAGTAAAATGATGCAAAAAATCAGCAAAGATTTTTACTTTGTTATGATGACTTTAAGTCATTGACTGTGTGTGTGTGTGTGCGCACACACACTTAATCCAAAAAAAGAAACTCACAATCAGAGTGAAAGTTCGACACCCTCCGTGTGAGTCGACCATCCCGGAGAGACACTTGGATGTTCTCAGCACAGCCACTCTGTGCCTGATGAGAGGACGCATGCCTGAGGGTCCGAGCTGCCCCCTGAACCATCAGTAAAGTAAATAAAAGACAGGTGACCCTCAACCAATCAGAAAACGTGACGTAGGCTGTAGATGATCAAAGTCCTAAAGAAAACCCAGAAAGCTGGCAGTCACCTCTGAAACATGGGGGCAGTTCAAAGCTCTTGATGGGCTGCAGCACAGTGAAACACTGAGATGTTGGAATGTTTACGGGAAGGCAGACAACAGAGACCTAATGTTTGATAATCCACATTCCCTGTTTGACTCTTCGTGGCTGGACTGAGCATTTGCTCGGTGGGCCGATGGGTCAGTTGAAGGGCTTCTGCCTATTGGCCCTACAAGCACTGACCCACTCATTCGTTATCATTACCAACACTGTATTGCTCCAGAACAGCAGCCCCTCCCCTACCTTGGCTGTGTGCTCACACACTTTGGAGAACTCAGTTTGGTGTGGAAGAAGTGGAAAAAGGTGGAGCTGTAAAAAGACAGTAAAAACAGAAAGTGTCAGTTTGCCTGACATGTAACAAGCAGTACCAAGTCCTCGCAGTCACAGGAGGCTGCTGCTGCTAGCGTTAGCTGTGCAGAAATGCAGGGGGAGAAACTGCAGCACCAACACAGACAGAGGAAGCTGAAATTTGTCTGTTTTACACCATAAAGACTCGAGTGGATCAGAAAACGTACAGACGAGGCGGAGATGGTAAGAAAACAAGTGTGAGTGTGTGCAGGGAGAGTGCTTTCCACTCCCGGATTAAAGAGTGAGTTACAGCAATGATGGTAATCATAGTGAAAGCAACATTAACTCATCATCACCAGCAATAACAATAATGAGAATAATAACACTATTATAAGAAGAATATAGACAATAACTCTGGAATGTATTTGTTGTGTTTAAAGCTCGTTGTTTTATGCTGCATAGTTGGTTTGTCTCATATTTGTGTTTCGTCCTTGTAGCACACAGACGTGCACGGTAGCGTCGTTTCAGATTCACACTCAGACACTAACATTAACAGAGAGAAGGCCCGTCTCTCAGGAGCGACGATCTTCCTGGACCGCTGATGGTCCACGAGGTCCAAAGACGCTTTTCTTTGCTCTCCTGTTTAAATGCAGGCTTGATTATCTTATAAGATGATTCTGAAAATTGTTCAGCCAATGAGACGACCTCACTCGCCGCTGTCCTGCCAACCATGCTGCATGATCACAGGAGTAAAAGGTGAATTATAAGTTTGCAGCTCTCATCTTCACGTAAATATCAATCACACGTTTTTCTGTTGCTGTAAAAACACAAAAACAGAAGTTTAAACTTTTTATTCTACAATGTGTCACATTTTGCAGCACATTTCCATTCATAAAAAAACCAAAGCTATATAAACAGTGGAGAGCAGGAGCGATACACCAATAATTAGTGTGGGATATTAACGTGACACCTAATTGTTCTGTAAATAGTTAAATAACACCAAAGCCTGAAGCATTGCTTGTAACGATTTCCATATAACGCTGCAAAATTTGTGCACGAGTTTTTGAAATTTACAATTTCTATTTGATTTTAATGGTAGAAAATAGTTTGCTAAAGTTTTTAATACTCAGATGTTTTTTTTGTCTGTAATTTTTGGTTAATTGTGTGAATACATTTTGTAAACGTGAGGTTGAAAAGAATGATACCAAAAAAGCAAGAAAAGCATTTTTAAAGGTGAAATAAAAGGATAAGATCAAACGTAGTTAACAGCAGACTCCAGTGTGGTAAAGCCCAAAAGCACATCTAAGAATTAAAGCTGAATGTCTGGACTTCACTGTTGTTAACTGATGAACACAAAGAATAAATCCATGTGTAGTGAGGTTCAAATCTAGGAGATTTTAAACCATTCATTATAAAAACATAAAATCCCCTCATTGTACTGCAGCTTGCATTAAATTAATATGAGCTGCTGGAGACGTTGAAAGTAAAATGTAAAGAGCAGAACCTGCTGTGGTTCCACTAGAGGGAGGCATTTTAAAGTCAGCCGAGCTGCTCCGTGTTAGAAGTCACGTGGAGCAGATGTAGCTCATGAATGTGCTTCAGCTCAAGCAGGTTTCTTCATTAGATTTCCTGAACTGCTCCTGCGTGCTGCATTGTGTCCTTCACTGTAAGTAAAAACTCGTTTGTTCCTCCAGGGTCTGTCCCTTTCCTCAGAACAGGTACGTTTATAACCAACAGCCTCAGACACGCCCACTACGCCTTACTCACAACGAATGCAGCATAACTGGGACTGTGTCTACATCATCAGTTCAATTCCAGTTTTGTTTTCTGTAGCGTCATCAGCAGAAATCCTAAAAGGTTGAAAACTTACAATAAAAAAAAGAAACAAGCCCCCAAAACATTAACACTGAAACAACCACAGCCATGAGCAGCACTTATAGGTAATTCCCAGTGTTCAGATAATATTTACCCATTTTACCCAGTGTGTGTGTGTGTGTGTGTGTGTGTGCGTGTGTGTGTGTGTGTGCGTATTGTATGTTTCTTTCTTTTTACTAACAAATGACTGCTGAGTATTTTACTTAAAACAAACACGCCTCAGCTGTCAGCCATTCTGTTCATTCTGTGTGGGAAACAGTTAAAGTAAAAATCTCTTGACTAAGTTAATATTTTTAATTGCTGCCATATTTTCAAACTATGTGAAGATCCCTGACAGAATCTGATGGATTATTAATTTAATATTTAAGACTAAAGTCAACAAGTAAATAAATAATAGATATTATTATTATAAAAATTATACATATTTTTTTAAAATAATTATTTATTGAATTCTGATTAAATAAACACTAATGTGGATGTTTCCCATCCATCTGTACGTCAGCACAATATGAGGGTAACATTTGTGAACACAGACATACACTTCATATGTTTTAGTCGACGGCAGCGCAGAGCCAATAGCTTGTGCTGATCACAGTTATGGGACTAAAGGTAATTACCATCGGTAATTTAAATATTATTGATTTGCCCTCTTGCATGATGGAATTGAACACTTCAGCCAAGCAACCAGGTTTAATCATCCATCTGTGAGTTAAATAGAGTGGCGGGTGGGAGATTGTGTGGGTGGCAGGCTGCAGACAAAACTGATCTTTTTCTTTTTTTAAGAGTAATTTTCTGATAAGTCCACTCTTCAAGAGCCCGTCATTACTAATCAATCAGTGTTAACATAAAAGCCCCTTTTTTAACTTAATTACAATTTTGGTGTTTTTAGATAACGAGGACTTTGCGCATTGTGTGTTTCTGTGCACAAAGTGGGATTGACAAAAAAAACGATACTGGCAATTCATTCATTAAAATATTTGCAAATCTCTTTCATATCTTCTTAATTATACTGAACCATAATGGAAGCCCAATTAATAAAAGCAGAAAACTCCACCTGGGAGACACACTTGTGCATTCTTCACTTTTCATTAGGTCATTTCTCACAAAGGACCGCTATTTCTAGTTTTAATATTTTAGTGTTCTAACTTAAGTTTTAGAATTCTCTGCAGGTAGCGCACTACATCATTTTGACAGTTCAAAGTACTGAAACCTTTGGAGTAAAGTGTTTTTTATTAAATTCTATTAACATAATTTATGCTTGTCAGACACCCAGCCTTAGCAGAAGCTGTGTTGGAGCTGTGGTGAAATTCCAGCTCAATATTTCATCCGCTGGTTCCCTCAAATGAAAGAATGGGCTGCTAAGATACATGTGACACAGCGGTGATGATTAGTGCCAGAGACAAACTGCCCAGCGCTCTGTGTCATCTTTCACTTATGGCACAAACCACAGAAAGTGTCTAAGATGAATATGTAACTCTTAATGTACCCATCACTTCAAAGAATTCATCAAATACATTGTGTTCTCCGCGTTTGCCTTTTGTAGCAATATGATCGATATTTCAAAATCCATCTGTCCGTCCGTCCGTCCGTCCATCCATCCATCTGTCCATCTGTCCATCCGTTCATCCGTCCATCCGTCCGTCTGTCCGTCCATCCATTCCTCTGTCCATCCATCCATCCGTCCGTCCGTCCGTCCGTCCATCCATCCGTCTATCTGTCCATCCATCCAGCCATCCGTCCATCCGTCCGTCCATCTGTCCATCCGTCCATCCATCGGTCCATCCGTCTGTCCGTCCATCCATTCCTCTGTCCATCCATCCATCCATCCGTCCGTCTGTCCATCCGTCCGTCTGTCCATCCATCCATCCGTCTATCTGTCCATCCATCCGTCCATCCATCCGTCCATCCGTCCGTCCGTCCGTCCGTCCATCCGTCCATCCGTCTATCTGTCCATCCATCCGTCCTTCCGTCCTTCCGTCCATCCATCCAGCCGTCCGTCCGTCCATCCGTCCTTCCGTCCATCCATGTATAATACAATACAGATACATAAAAAACACTCCCAAAACAGAATAAATGATTACAAATAAAAATCTTTACTGCAGACACTAATTTTGTGTTGTAAGATTTGAGTTTCATGCTTTCATAGTGGTACTTGGGTACTTCACAGGTGGTGCACACAGTAAAAAGTTTGAGAAACACTGATAAGTGTATGTGTGCTTTTGGAAAACATTTAAAGCTGCTGTACAGAATCTTTAAAACAAGCTTAAAACATTTTTAGAATAGAAACAGAGCTTCTACTTCTCTTTACAGCTCCTCACATACGTACTGCAGCAGTCATACAGACAACTGGACGGTCCAAACGTTGGCCTACCTATTACTGGCTGAGGTTTTAGTAGAGTTGTGGCTAAACTACATAAAAATATCTATACTTGTGTTGTTAAAATGTTATGTCTCAACCAACTACTGTATAATTGTTATATTTTTAGCAGTGTGTCATTAACAGCAAATATTGTCAAAAAAGTAAGAAATCTTTGGGGGTGCTTTGATTCATTTTGGGGGTGCTGAAGCACAGAAAGGCCCTTTTCTGTCACCATGGATACCTGCTCCTCCTCCATTGCCCCTGTTACCTCTGGTGTCCCCCTGGGGTCTGTGCTGGGTCCTTTGCTGTTCTCTTTATACTTGTTACCCTTGGGCCGAATCTTTGATAAATACAATATTTCTTTCCACTTCTATGCGGATGACATTCAAATCTATTTTGAACTAGCTGAGGATGTCACGTCGTCGTTGCAACACTTCTCCGATTGTATGAATGAAGTTAAAATCTGACTACTGAACAATTCTCTCATTCTAAATGATAAGAAGACTGAAATTGTAGTCTTTGATACTCCCTTCTCTCGGGCTGAACTAACTGGTATTTTTGGGCCCTTTGCTGACTCCCTTTCTGACACTGTGAGGACCCTGGGTGTTGTCTTGGACAGTTCCTTCAAGTTGGACAAACATGTGTCCTCTGTAGTTAAATCGAGTTCAATCAACTACGTCTAATCTCTAAGGCCAAGCCCTACATACCATGTAAGGACCTGGAGAAATGTATCCATGCCTTTGTTACATCCAGATTAGATTACTGTAATTCCCTTTACACTGGTCTCCATTCTGCCCT
>NW_024582534.1:837852-842921 GCF_018398535.1 Haplochromis burtoni | reverse complement strand
CCCTGATTTACCAATAAATTCTTTACAAATCCTACCATGTGGATTCATGGATTTTTTTTTCACATTCTGTCTCTCACAGTTGAAGTGTACCTCTGGTGTAAATTACTGACCTCTGTCATCATTTTAGGTGGGGGAACTTGCACAATCGGTGGCTGACTAAATACTTTTTTGCCCCACTGTAGCTATCTTAGGGATCCTTTCAGCTTTTATACCCCTGGGAGAGCGCTTAGATCAAATGCTCCTGGTGCGACCCAGATCTCGGCTCAAGACCAGAGGTGACCGCGCATTCGCCGCTGTCGCACCCTACCTCTGGAATAACCTCCCTCAAGCTATTCGGGCGTCTGATTCAATTCAGTCTTTTAAATCTCGATTAAAAACGTATTTGTTTAGCCTTGCTTTCCCCGCCTCCTAGAGCCCACATTTGTAAGTGTACTGTAAGTTATCTTTTTTGCTTTATTAATGTTTATAATGTTTTAACCTTCAGCCTTTCGGGTTGTGCCTACTATGCCTGGTGTATTATTGGTTAGTTTTGTCTCCACCTGTTAGTATATTTTATTTGTATTTATTTTATTTTTATTATTTTATTTATTTGTATTTATTATTGCTCTTATCTTGTTCTGTGAAGCACTTTGACATACCTGTGGTTTTTAAATGTGCTATACAAATAAAATTGTATTTTAAATGTTTTTTCTTCCCACTGCCATCACGTGCTTGCACCACAGTGTTTTCTCTCTGTTTAGTAGAATTTGAAGCAGCTGTTGTGACAGTTGACTCAGGAATTGACTCTTTTTCTGCAGTCAGATTTATTCAATGACATTTTAATTGTGCAGTTTATATTTAAAATCAATCAGTGCAATTATTCCTGCCACATAATTGTTTGTACATGTTAGCTAGAATCATGAGTTTTTACTGATTTCTTTTTATTCTTTATGTAACATGTAGCTCAGGGGTGTCCAACTCCAGGCCTCGAGGGCCGTTGTCCTGCAGGTTTTAGATGTCCTTGATCCAGCACAGCTGATTTAAACGACCTCCTCAGCATTTCTTGAAGTTCTCCAGAGGCCTGATAATGACCTAATCATTTCATTCAGGTGTGTTGCAGGACAGATCATAGCTATAACTTGTTCTCTGTATTGCAGTAACACTAAGTTCCCCTTGGATAAATGATAAATTATAGAAGACAGTTTGGCATCTTGTCCCTGTAGGCTGTCCCTATTGGTTTCTATTCCACATAAAACAGATAAAACCAGCAAGTGAAATAGACTGATTGACATTGCGTACAACACAGAGAGCCTCATTCTGACACTCTTGTGTTTCCCTTCCCAATTTAATGGTAAATGCAAGAGGGGATTCAAAGGATAAAACATGGACTAATATAAGAGATGTTTTCATTCACCAATAGGTCACCAAAAGATGCTTTCAGGACTTTAACAGCATAATCTCATGTCACCAAATAAATGTTAGAGTGGAGGCACAGTCAGGTGCAACATGTTGCACATTTAACAGCAACACAGTGATCTTTCTTTATTACACTGCTTTGTATCCATATGGTTGATGACACACGTTCTCTCCAGTGTACACTTTTGCCTCGTTGTGACACGGACAGGAATCACAAAAACGACATTATGCAACATACATGTTGTGTATTGAATAGTCTACAATACACAACAAGAAACAAGATGGTTAAATAATTAAGGGCCATATACTATGAGATACTGCAAGAATTTGTATATTTACAACAGTGACAAAAAGAAAGAAAAGTAAAAGTGAAGATAGAGTGGAGTGAAGCGTTTGCTCAGTGACTTCCTGTCCCCGACTCGGACGCCTCCAGATTCTGCAAAAGCAAAATAGCACTTTGTACCACAGGCTGAAAACATGTTGGTGCACACATTAAAGGATCTGAGCTTCCTTAGAAAGCATCACAGTAGGGCTGGGTTTTTATAATCGATTTATCAATTAAAATCGATTCTGGCTTGGATAATGTAAAAGCGATTCATTAAAATCCTAAATCGATTTTTTAATATAAATTTATTTTGCCCGAAATGCCAGAATCTCAGGTGACATCTCACAAACTTTCAACAACCACCAAACAGCTAAGACAGTAAATGAGAGCAGGAACACGGATTCTGCACATAGACTTAAACACACAGCGCGACCCGCGGATCAGAATCAGTGAGATGTGACTTTCTCACAGTCGGGGCTGAAAGCCGACAGCTCGCTGATTCTGATGTGTCGGCGGGTCCGCGCTTTGTGTTCACGCCCTTTATGCGCTGATTCTAAAGCTGTTAGTTTGATCTCTCTCCAAACAATACTGACCGAACCAGCAGCAAAAGAAGATCCAAACTACGCTTCACATAAACATCGTCATGAATTCACTCTGACTTTTACTGTTTTGCTTCCACGCGATGCACAGCTCTCTCTCTCTCTCTCTCTCTCTCTCTCTCTCTCTCTCTTCTCTCTTCTCACAGTTTCCCGTCTAAAAATCTGTTTTCTTCATTATTCGCTTGCTTGTTACGCACAAGTCTACCGTTGTTTACAGGCTGTCGGCACTGTTTTTTTCCCTTTTACTTCTTCCGAAAAGAAAACCTCATTTCTGCTGTTCAATACTGAACAAATTTAAACTTTTTAAAATTATGCAAAATGCAAAACGCTTAACCGTGTCTCTAATAAAACCGCTGTAACTTCAGAGGTAATGTTCATATGTTGATTAATGGTTTTCTTTCGTTTTTGATGTACTGCAGAATATTTTTATAAAATCCCAGGCCAGGAAAATCACCTTCATGTTTTTCTGTGTTTTATCTTCAGCTACTTTGACACAAAGGCTCTGCTGTGAGCTCACACCTGTGATAAAGTCTTGCGTGTGTCAGCTTCCTTTTTATAGATACAAAAATATGTAAATGTACTGATCTGAATTATAATATTTCTGACTGTCAAAATTTCCCAAATTAAAATCGAATTGAATTAAATCGAATCGTGGATCAAAGCGATTCGGGACGTGGTGAATCGGAATTGAATCGATTCTAGAGATCAGTGACGATACCCAGCCCTAATCACAGCATCACTCTTAGTCCTCCAGTTAGGTCTATTATTCAGGTGCATGCCCAAGTACCTGCAGCTGTCCACTCTTTCTTCACCTCTTCACCCATGATGTCTTCAACCACCATCTCCTTTTGTCTTGCTGACATTTAGACAGAGTCGATTTCTTCCTGACCACTCCACAGCCGAGAGTCAGGACGCTGCAACAGCATCACCCACCCTCACAAGAGGCTGATAAGCAAACTGAGTAAGAACCAGTCTCATCAGCACCTTCATGACATGTGACGTTAAGGCAACTGGTCTGAAATCATTAAGGTCAAAAGGGGTGGCTTTCTTTGGTACTGACACAAAATGTGATGTCTTCCGTAGCGTTGGTACCTTTTCCTGCAGCAGGCTTAGGCTACGTCCACACTAATGCGTTTTCGTTTGAAAACACTTCGTTTTCTCTCCGTTTTGGCTCCCGTCCACACTGAGACGTCGTTTTCCCGCCGCTCTCAAAAACAAATACATTTGGAGACGGTGCGTTTGCGTCGCAGTGTGGACAGCGAAAACGGAGACTTTCGAAAATGATGACATATTTTAGTCATGTGACCAATTAACCAAAGATAGCAGAGGGCATTATACAGCAGTTGTTTTGTTTGCTCTCAGGTTTGACAGCCCTGTTAAAGATTAATATCAGTCTGTACATGCTTCTCACTCGCTTTTGAAACTTTGTACTTTTGTGTTACTCCGCCTCATTGTTAGTCCATTTAAAATACTCGGTGTTTTCCTCTGCGTTCTGCCGCGATGTTTCAACGAAACAGAAGGTAAATAAACGGCAGAAATGAGGCAGGCCGACTCTTCATGCGTTTCATGCAGGACTGGAACGTGTTTTTGGCTGTTTCAACGTGGACACACAACTCTGTGAAAACGACTGAAAATGATAGTGTGGATGTAGCCTCAGATTGAAGAGGTACTGCAGGATGTGAGAAAGCCGGGCAGCACAGGACTTCAGGATGCTGGAAACGACATGATTAAGGCCTGCAGCTTTACCTTGGTGTAGTGGCCCCAGTTCTCTCCTCACGTCACAGTCATTTATAAAAGGGAAATTTGTGAGGAGGGTGTGGATGTATGGGGGAGGGAGCATGTAGTGGTGCATTGTTTGGTGGCCGAAGCGGTGTTAAGGTTGGCAATGTGTGAGGAGGGCAACAGGAGGTCCAGTAATGAACCTGCTGATAAACAGATTCAGCTCACTGGCTCTGTCCAGGCTACCCCCCGACTGCTGATCTCTTCAGTTCAGTTCAATTTCAATTCAATTTTATTTATACAGCACCAAATCACAACAACAGTCGCCTCAAGGTGCTGTATATTGTACATTAGATCACACATTAATACACACAGAGAAAAACCCAACAATCATATGACCCCCTATGAGCAAGGACTTTGGCGACAGTGGGAAGGAAAAACTCCCTTTTAACAGGAAGAAACCTCCGACAGAACCAGGCTCAGGGAGGGGCGGAGCCATCTGCTATGATTGGTTGGGGTGAGAGAAGGAAGACAGGATAAAGACATGCTGTGGAAGAGAGACAGAGATTATTAACAGGTATGATTCAGTGCAGAGAGGTCTGTTAACACACAAGAATGACAACCCGCAGGTTTATTTCGGAGGCCTTGAAGGCCACGGCAGAGGCCGATGCTTCAGAGTATGAATGCGTATGAGTGTATGTTAGTTAGAAAGCGCTGACAAAGCATAGACAACAGTGCTTGCATGAATGCGTGTTGTATAGAGCGCTTTGAGCACTCCAGGAGAGTAGAAAAGCGCTATATAAGAATCAGTCCATTTACCATTTACCAAAATTTAAACTACAAAACTTACAGTGTTCACAGGTACTCAATGTTTCCCCCTCTGGACGCATAGCAAATGTCCTCACGACAGTTGTCCCATAGTTTTTCAAGCATGTCTGGAGTCACAGCAGCCACTGATGTTGTTATGCTATGGGCTCAAAATGTGGTCATAAATATTTTGTACTTGTAAAAAAGATTTGTGTGTGGACATA
>NW_024582534.1:824432-836124 GCF_018398535.1 Haplochromis burtoni | reverse complement strand
CACCGTCGTAGGATCACATACGCATGCAGAGGGACATACACACACACACACACACACACACACACACACACACACACAAAATGGTAGTAAATAGTGCAAAAGTTTGCTTATACAGACATAATAAGCACAGATGTAATGTCTCCACAGATAGTTTGAGATTAGGGTCTGAGATACTTCTTTAAAGCAGAGGAAATCAGATAGATACTACTTTGATACAAAGAATCAGTTTTATGTTTGTCGTTTTAAACACCTAGTTTTACTCCAGAGAAGGCTGAGCTGTGAAACACAACAGAGCCACACTGTCTTTTCTAATCACAGTGTAAGACGCTCTCAGTGGGATCTGCACTGCCCTCCCTCCTCCTGAAGCCATGTAACCTTGAGAGCAGTAGAAACATGTCCTTGACATTTTCACTGACCTTACAAAGCATAAAGAAAACTACGATGCAGAACCCTTCACTCGTGAGCTTTAACAGCTATTAAGAACCTTCAAAAACGGATTCGCTCCAAGCCTGCATATTGTTAGCATCTTCATCCATGGTTTACAGCTGATCCTGGGTGTGTGGATAGTCCTGCTCCCTTTGCCAAGTGGCTGCAGGGGCAAAAATAATGATCTTTACAGACATACCAACGCTATCTGGAACAGATAACACAGCTTTAATGGCTCCTTATCCTTTGGCCCCTACATTGTGATAGGCATCCTGGAAAGTATATCCCAGTTGTTGGATCATTAGCGCTTTATTGTAGGCATAATGTACTTTTGTTTGTGTGGGATTTCAGTTTTCTAGCGAAAGCGTAGCTCTGCTGTCGGTACCAAAGGACAACAAAATGCAGAATCAGTAGGTCACAAAACACAACGCAATGTTTGCTTCTTAAACAGTCTCCAACAAAGAATGGATGCTACCTAAAATGTAAATAACAGAATGCAGACAATGGTACAGAAAACACATCAGTCAGAAATTTTACTTAAAAAAATGCTGCTTTTGAATTTGATAACAGCATCACGTACAGTCTTATGGCACAATAATCAAGTAATAACTATTACTTATTTCTTTATCTTCAAACACTAATGCATTTGTCTTTAAACTGCAACAACTCAATTCCTCACTTAGCAACACGTTGTCAAAACAACAGTTTTAATTGTGCTCTAATATGTATACGTCGTCTTTAGGTTTAAAGCAATTTGCAAATTTTAATTTATTTTATTTGGTTTAATCCAAACTTTTACTGAGAAAAGGGTTTTCAAAAATATGCAAGACACAAGTGACTTTATCAAGGTTAACCAAGGGGTTAGATCCACTCACAAAGAAAAAGCGTGTTACACTGTATTAGTGGTTACACTTTCCTTAGAGGGGCTGAAGCTAAGGATCGAGAGCTTCGATCCCTGGCTCCTCCAGTCTGCATGTCAAGTATCCTTGGGCAAGATACTAACCCCAAGTTGCTCTGCGATGCGTCCATTGGAGTGTGAATGTGTGTGAATGTAGTTAGAAAGCACTACGTATAGAGAAAGTACTTGTGAGACTGAGTGTGACTGAGTGAATGTGGCATGTTGTATAGAGCGCTTTGGCTACGTTCACACTGCAGGCGAAAGCGCATCAAATCCGACAAATGCGACCATCTATCCGATCATGGTGTGACAGTGTGAACGGCACAAATCCGATATTTTCAAATCCGACCTGGGTCACTTTCGTATGTGGTCCTGAATCCGACACATATCTGATGTTTCAGAAAGCGACTGCTGTTTGATGGTCATGTCGCATTAAATCCGTCTTTTACGTCACCGACACAAGACGGACACCAATTATCAGCCCTGACATCGTGAACGCTTCCTGACCATCCAGTGAAACTGTTGGGAACAACGTTGGAGAAACGTGAACATTTTATTTGTACTGTATAATCTGCAGATTCTGACAGAAATCTGCAGCTAGAAGCAGCGCTGCTCTAAAACAGCGATAAGGATCATTATTAGGACAAATGTAAATAAAATAACTTTATAACTTAAAGCAAAATTGTGAAACGTAAAGTCTGAAACAAGTCTTTATATTAAGGCCATCAGTCACACAATACTGTTGCTCTGGGTCTAAACAGAGCGCGTTGTGTGTGACGTCTTCTTTTGCGCATGCGGCCGCTTTGAGCGTTCACACTAGAGCGCGTTTGCTGTCGCATTTTATTTGTAGTGTAACAAACATGAACAAATACACAACACACACACACACACACACACACACACACCATCACACACACACACACACACACACACACACACACACACACACACACAAATCGGATTTGAGCATTAAGACCTGCAGAGTGAACGTAGCCTTTGAGCACTCCTGGAGAGTAGAAAAGCGCTATATAAGAATCAGTCCATTTACCATTTAACACCATCAAAGATTTTCTCTCTTTGTCAGATTCAGTTAGCTTAACTGTAAAGTCATGGAAACATCTGTGAAGTCCAACTTCACGTCAAATAATTTACCTTTCCAGATGATCCTAAACTGTCAGTGTTGTTGAGGGCTGCAAGAGTAACATGTAAAAGAAGCTTTGTTTTTTCTTTTGCTCCATGAAACATCATCAAAATAGAAAAATTTGACACAAAACAAAAACTCACCTAAGTGGAAAAATGTAACTGTCAACCTCTCTGCTCTTAGGTTGTGTGACCCGAACATCAGAAGGAGCAAAGACAACAAACTGATAACTGCACTTCTGATGACTCGTATATCATAAGCTGTAACACGGCACAGAGAACAGCTTCATTCCTGAGGCTGCTTTACAACTAAAGCTGCGTCTTTGGGTTTGATACTGAACCCTCACTGCTTCAGCAAACACTGTCAATCAACAGTCAAATCAATAGGAAACAGAAGAAAAACACCATAACCACTGGTTAGACAATAAAACTTTATTACATTTGTGTTTAAAATTATTACAATTATAGTATTTACAGGCATTGTCCTAAAAATAAGATTCTCATGCTGGATGACACAAAAAGAAATCATTGTACAAGCAAGCAGAAATGAATGTACATCCACAATTTACAGATTAGAGAAGCTTCTTCCTGTCGTCCTGCTAACGGTGCCATGAGCTCAGTTGGGGTTCATAGAGAAAGATGAGATGTTTTCCTCTCAGCTGACGAGGACAACGTCCCACTGTGGGAGGAAGGCGTTGTGGCCATGTGTGAGTGAAATGACTGAAACTATCCATGTTCAAAATTCTACAAACCACTTAAACATCCTCGGTGTCCATGAGTATTTCACTTTGACTGGAGGTTTTTAATAAAAGAAAAGCCGTCCCCACCTAAAACAACATAACCCATCACAGAATCATAGTGGCAGCGTCCCAGTCCAAAATACTGCATTTTAGGAACGGCGATAACTCTTGTCAAACCATGGAAATATCTCACACTTATAATCCTGTAACACTTAGTTTTTCTTATAGAGGTTTTTACACACTTGTGGGCTGCAGAAGGAGCTGACATGCTGTACTATTCCCCAATAAATCTTTTGACTGAGGTGTTAGCAAACAATTGCTTATTTACACATCCAGACATGAGGCAACTTCAGCAGCTGGATGTTTGTCCACCTTATTCAAAATGTCCAATATCAAGTCCACAATTAACCTTCATTTTTATCCTGGTTAAGTCTGACATATCTCCCTTCCCTGTTTGCTCTGCTAATGCTGCATGGGCAGCATAAAGGTAAGTGTTTCTCACTTGACTGTTTGTCAGGTTTGGAGTTTCAGGTTTCTGAAAGGATCACCCGAACCACGCAAAGCCTTAAAGGACGTATGACAGAAGTCTGTAGGCTGAAAGGATGTCCATGGACCGACACACGCACTCCCAAAAGTATTATTTTGCCACACTTGAGACAAAATGGATGGATTTCATACTTTTATACTCAGTTCTTCAGCACACAGTTTTAGTGATTGACGATATCCGGGTCGAGTTCAGATTCAATCACAGACTGTTGAACTGTGCAGTGCAGTTGGGTGCGATGGTAGGTGGGACTAGTCTTTTTTAAAAGAGCAAACAATGCCAGCAGTTGGTTAAAAATTCATTTTCAGGCCAGTATTTGTTGGTTGGTGGGAAAAGGCAGCATCCAAAAATGTTTTTCACACGATACATTTTGTTGTAGGCTTCCAGGGCTTTTCCCTGCCACGTCGTCTTTATGGCTATTCTGTACAACAGTGTGTTTGCCCTCTCAGGGAGTCTTTCTTACGTATGTACACGTGGGGAACATGGACAGGAAGGCATTAGCACTTTTTCTGGAGTTTCTCCCACTCTTCCTCTTCTTCCATGTTGGCCTGTGAAGGTCAGCGGACCTGGGGAGCATAGCCCTCCTTCATTAGCCCCTCTTCATAGTCTGTCTGGCACAGAATCATGTTGTTCTTCAGGAAGAACTTGTCTCCAACACAAAACCTGCACAAAGAGAAAAGAAGGAGAACGTTCACATCAGAGCATCAAAGTTTCATTAATGTGAGGCTTTAAACAGGCCAAGCTTCCTGACAACAAACGCTTCTCCCTAACTACTGTATCCCAACACTGTCCTTTCAACAGCAGTGTTGGGATTATGGTTGGAGATGATGCAGGGGCTGGTTTGAGTGTTTGTGTGTATGCATATGTTTATCTCCAAAGGTTGATTCTGTTCACCTGGACGCAGCGTTTTGTGGGAGAAACGTTTCGTCATCATCAGGCGACTCCTTCAGTCTCAGCTGACTGCAGGTTTCCCCAAATCTTATAAACAGCACATTTGCATAATGACAGAAACCAGCCCACTGAGGGAACAAATCTCATGACCATTGACCAACAACCATGAGTCCCATTCACAGAGAGTTGGGGAATGGCTGGAATCACAGCATTGTAAGATGGTGACAGATGTACCCTTAGGCCCCTCCTCCATTCAGAGATGGTCTTTCCCTCCTTGACTCCGCCCTCAAACCAGCATTCCTCCCTGTCCAGGATGTGCACGTCCTCATCATTGGACGAGTGTCCACTGGCCTGTAGGTGTGAATAGACTGCAGAGTCCTGGCCTGACGAGGTGGCTCTTCTGTGTTGTGCCGTCCGCTTCACCAGAGGTTGTTTTGGTCATGAGAATTGTTCCTTCAGTGGCTGGTTTCAGTCATTATGCAAATGTACTGTTTGTAAGATTTGGGGAAACCTGCAGTCAGCGGAGACTGCAATAATACATACAGAGAAACCCAACAGTCATATGACCCCCTGTGAGCAGCACTTTGGCGACAGTGGGAAGGAAAAACTCCTCCTGAATGGTGCAGGGGGGCGGGGCCATCTGCTGCGGCCGGTTGAGGTGATTTCAGTCATAAATGGGAGGGCGGGTCTTCCAGGAAGCAGTCAAGTCACTAAGGCTGCAGCAGCTGGTGTGGATCAAAAGAAACAACTACAACTGGGCAACGACCAGTGAGGGGTAATAGCTACGATGCCAGATGTTGCTGTTGAGACCTCAGGGGCTTGAAGACAGAAGACTAAAGATGGAGAGATGGGCCTGATAGCCGCAGTGAAGTGGTTACCCACGTCTCGTTCAAGACACCAGGTAGGAGAGCAGTGCTGATTACTCAAGTGATTGTACCTTCAAATCCTACAAGCTCTAATTAAAAAACAAAATATTTTATGCCTGTCAAACTGTTACCTTTCGTTACCTGTTACACTTGCAACTATTTCATTTTTACGGTCGTTTCAGGTTTTTCCCTCTTCTGCCAGCAACGACATATTAAACATTGAATTGTTTTACACACTGGCTGCACATGCCCAGTTACCAGCACAGGCACAAAGTGACAGAGACCTCTTATTGTCTGTTAGCCGATGTCTCTGCTTAGCTATGCTGTCTGTTTTTTCCCTTCCACCACATCAGAGTGGAGCCTCCACCTTTATCAGCACTGGCCTTCCCCCAGACTGTCATCAGTCCTGCACTCCTTTGCGCCTTGCTAACTGTAACCTTCCCGAGCCTCTCTGAGCTGTGGCCTTGACTTATTGGAGAAACTGGGCCAGCACAGGAGAGATGATGAGACTTGACAACAGCCCCATTGATTAGCTGTCCCCCAGGGCTGATCTGTGGGTAACTGCTTGCTGGATGAAGCCTCATATCTCCTTCCCTATTCTTTACACCCAGTGTTGCCAAGATCTTTTCTCTCCTCAGAACCAGCTACGTGTCTTGTTAGCTCTAGGACAGCACTATTGCTGAATGATCAGATCCACTGTGGGGATCCTTTGTTTTCACTGATAGACCTCGTACTGGATCTAGTCCCCTTTAGTCCCTCAGCTTGATGTCATTTTAAAGAAATTACTTTTCCTTGTGACAAACATGTTATGACTGAAGTGGGTTCAGCTGCAGATCCTTTTTTCATGGAAAGTGCGGCTGTCAGTTTAATAATGGTGATGACTGTTACCGCCCAGCAGGACCTCGTGAAACTGCCCGTGTGGGTGTGTCCTGCTGGCTCTCCTGCCTTTTTGCACAGCTGACTCCCATCAGCAATTAGAAGTATTTAAGGCCAGAGAAAGGTGTGCTAAAGGGGCAGAGAGCCATATTGGTGGTTGCAGCTAGTGAGCCGTGCATGCTGGAAATAAGATTAATATTAAATAAGTTCTCTAATCCAGTCTCTACATCTTTGCTCTGCACTAACAGCCCTATCACATAAGCATGGCCCTTTAACAGTTAAACATGGCAGTGGCCATTAGAGTCCTGCAGTGAGATGTGTATGAAATCAGAGTAATGACTGACTTTGAGTTTTCTGTCTTTAATCTGTGGGATACAGTGGGCTGGGTGTACTCACAGACCTACTAATGGCATGAAGACATGCCTGAATGACTGTGCGTGAGTAGTGGTACATCCAAACCCGGGTGTAGGAATTCAGCTTTAAAACTTCAGCATAGCCTCTAACTAACCAGTCTGCAGGACTGGGGAATAATTAGACTTCATAACCTCGAATGATCTCTGTGTCAGCTCGTTTATTTATCAGATTTCACATGTTCTGGTGCACCACTGAGACATTTCTGCGTCATTTATAAAATTGCTTTATTGAAGGGTCCATGGGTCAAGGGGACTTTCATGTTTGATGGAGGCGATAAAATTAATATAAGTGAACAGTGCATCAGATGAGTGTGCCAGACACAGAACAGTAACACATCTCCATGCTAACAATGCAAAGAAACTGTTCAGAGAAACTTCAGTAAGATGTCAGAACAGATCTCAAGCTGAAAAAACAAAAGGTCACCCAGGTAATCCAGGTTTATGCTTCAGAGACCAGCTAAGACCAGACTTTAAAACGTGTTACCAGTTAGTGCTGACCTCAGCATTGTTGACTTATAGACTTTTAGACGACAGAAATCACAACAACAGGCAGGCAGGAGCTTTATATGTAAGGTAGACGCTACAGTAACACACTGTTGAAAATTGTTGATGCTAAAATAACAGCCTACCTGTAGACGGGTAGAATAGTTTTTGCTTTATCATTGTGGTTGGCACTGTCTTTTTCTTTGTTTTATTTTGGTAGTTTTTAGTTTTAATGACCTTTTTTCTCTTAATTATTTTAGCTGTGTTGCCCACCTGTTTCCTCTTCTCTTGATTAGCCTCGTTGTGTCTCGTTGTGTTTTCATGCATCAAACTGTTCCCCGTGTGTTTCTGTGCTTCTGTTACTTTTATCTTATTTTTTCTGTTATGTTTCCATCAGCCAAATAAACGGGTCGACTCTTGTTTTATCAAGTCTGCCTCTGAAATTTGAATTTGGGTCCTTTATTCTACACACAACATGAGAAGAGGCATCTACATGGGGCTTTCAGTCTACAACATACATGAGACACACTACTTTTATTTGACAGTTTATGAACTGCCCTAATATAAAGAGGAGATATGTACGCTGGCTTAAATGTATTTTAATGTGGGAGAGAAGGGCTGACCTGCCCGGGTCTGCTGATGTCTGAATGATGTCCAGAAAGTAAACGATCAGGAAACTTTCTGCAGAAAACCTGGTCTCAGATCAATCCCACTTTAGGTGGAGCAGCTCTCATTTCTAAAGCATGTTAAGTATCCAGAGTTGGGACCAGGATGCAGACATTTAGTCCTCCCTGCTGTCATCCCCCCTCCCCACAGAGACCCCAGACCATTAAAAGACAAACCTAAAAATCAGCAAAATTTAAATAAGTGTAAAAACAAAAATAACACTCAACTGCATTAAAAATGAAATGTTGTGTGCTGGGGTAGTGTCCTGTATTTATGGCAAGGCAGTCGATTTTGCCCCTTTAGAAACGTGCTAGAGAGCGTCCCCACCATGATGGTCCCATTCATACCACAATGAGTTTATTCATCTCCACTGATGTTAAAGTTGCTGAGGTGCTTTTTCTGATTTGGAAATATTTTACAGCGTTTGCCTGGGAAAATATTGTCAGTGCATGTGCTGATGTAGCTATTAACCACTGTTTCATATTCCTGTAAATCAGAACTGCTCTTTTTTAAGGCAGCAATCTTAAACACACCCGAGTTTGTGGCATTGAAGCCGTCCTAAAGCACCAAATCAGTGTCTTCACTCCAAACTTTAATATTTTATTTACTGGAGGGGCTGTTTGAGGAGCTGGGTTTGGGGCACAGCCTTCTCATGTTGCTACAGAACGCTGACGGGACTTTGAAAGCACAGTCAAGAAGTTGTAGTTGTTAAAACAACAAACATGTGGGTGAGCAGTCTCATGTTTGGTGATAATGTCAGGCTACTGCAGGATGTAAACAGGAAGTACAGACACAGCCCTGAAGTCCCTCAGTAAATAAAAAGGTCTGCACTTCACCATCAGCATTTTGATGTTTGCTCAACAATCTCCACCACCTGAATATCCACACACCATCTCTCCTTAACATAAACTGATACACCTTCACCTTTATTTGTACTCAAG
Source organism: Haplochromis burtoni (assembly GCF_018398535.1). NCBI lineage: Eukaryota > Metazoa > Chordata > Actinopteri > Cichliformes > Cichlidae > Haplochromis > Haplochromis burtoni. Next base: position 827,240 of record NW_024582534.1, on the reverse strand, counting down.
GCAAGTGTGTCGTCTCCACAGTGAGTGGAGTGGGTCTGTAGATAGATGGCTGAGTCTGGCACACTTGCAGCAGTCCAGGTTTTTGTAAAAATGACAGGACAACACTGGTTTCATGTTGGAATCTTTCCCTGGTTCTTCGCTCCATCTTGTTTTTGAGAGAGCGGACATTAGCTAACAAAAGGCTACAGACAGCGGTGGTCTGTTTGGTTCAGCCCACCTCTTTTGCCACACCTCTGTCTTGGGTGCTGTTATTGATGGCTGCTCTGTGTATTTGAGCTTGGAACCACTCCCTGAAGAGTCACGTGATCGATTGTACGAGCGGCTTGTACTTTTGCTTGAGGAAGATTAAGTTGTGTTCAGATTTCTCCAGTGTGGGGGGAGCAGGCCCACGTTGAGATGTCTGGTCTGTGCTTTACGGGCTCCAGGCCCTTTGAGCCCCAAGACTGAGGGTCATCTGCACACTCCAGACTTACCCGTTGTTGTGGGGGAGGTTTTAGGCTGCATTGGGTAGGGCAATACACATGGCTTTGGTAAATGGCCTGTATTTATATAGTGCTTTACTAGTCCCTAAGGACGCCAAAGCGCTTTACATATCCAGTCATCCACCCATTCACGCACACATTCACACACTGGTGATGGCAGCTACATTGTAGCCACAGCCACCCTGGGGCGCACTGACAGAGGCGAGGCTGCCGGACACTGGCGCCACCGGGCCCTCTGACCACCACCAGTAGGCAACGGGTGAAGTGTCTTGCCCAAGGACACAACGACCGAGACTGTCCAAGCCGGGGCTCGAACCGGCAACCTTCCGATTACAAGGCGAACTCCCAACTCTTGAGCCACGATCGCCCTGACTGTATGCATGTTTAGCCTTGTTGTGCAAACAAGCCTGCAGAACTTAATACAGTGGTTCCCAAACTTCTTTTGCTAGGCCCCCCTTTTGTTTAACAAGAAAAATGTTGTCAAGAATGTGGGATACTGTTTGTCCGTGATTTAAACAGCCCAGCGCTGCTCCCGATGAAGGGAAAAGCAATTCTGCAGGGAGACCTACCTCGGCACGTGCAGCTGAGGCCAAAGGGCAGATACGCTTCACCATATTTTCTAGTCTTTGACTTAGAATGAAGTTGGTTTGGTCAGAGGGCCCGGTGGCGCCAGTGTCCGGCAGCCTCGCCTCTGTCAGTGCGCCCCAGGACGGCTGTGGCTACAATGTAGCTTCATCACCAGTGTGTGAATGTGTGTGCGAACTGGTCGCACTCTAGAGCCCTGAATTGGAGAGGCTGAAGACTGACGTGGCAGAACAATTGCTCAGTGCAAACTGTGTATAACTAACTTCTTTTCCTTTAGGATGCTTAGTATGTCTGGTTTGTGTGTGCATGTGGCTACAACAAAGCTATTTGTGGAAAAGCAACAAGTGAATCATAAGAACCTTGCAAACAGATACGATACACTTCACATACATATGGCAACATTCTGTTTTTGCCATTGCCTCCAGAAAGTGTCTTCAGAAACCCTCCACTGTTTCCATAATCGTAATGAAGTTCTGCGAAATGAAACCTCATGGGCTCCCCTGAACGTTAAATACTCATATGCATGTCTCATGAGTCTGTATATGACTGTTTAACAAATTCCAAGGCTTTTTGGACCAACTGCATCACCACTCAGTCATCTTCTGATCTGAGTAGATAAAACTGTGAGCGTGTTTCCTGTGGCCTCTGCCATCCCACAAAAGAGAAAACGAGGCGAATTAGAAAATACTGAAAACTGTTCAGTTCTTGTTTTTTAAATGAGTTTAAAAAAAACTATAGCAATTCAATTAAACCAATCTCTGCTAACTATGGCCCTGTTTTTAACAAATCTTGAGCATCATGATGTGTTGCTATTGTTCCTTTTTGTGCATCTTGTACTGAACTGCCTTGCTATCCTGACCAGCTATTTGTATGAGTACAGATATGAGAAAAGAGCAGAAGTTTGGTCCACTCACCTCTGATTGCAGAGCTGGCATGCGAAGCAGTCCAGGTGGTAGACATTTTCCTTGGCCCTCATAACCATCTCGAAGGCTGGGATTAGCTTGCTGCAGGCTGCACAATTCCCCGTTACACCAAACAACCTGAGGCACAAATGAACAGATGCAAACAAAAATATGTGTGTAAGTTATCAAATTAAGGAATCAGTGGAAAACTCCTTATATATCTAACTTAGCAATTGGCCTCAAAACTGTTTTCTAATTCGTGCCTGCTTTTATTTTTCATACTTTGTGCATTAATTCAAGGATAATTGTAGTGTGAGAGTGCTGTTGAGCCAAGCAAGTAGTAATGACTTTATGAACTTCTTCACAAATAAACTTTTAATCATTACAGAAAAAATTAACCGTCTCACCGACACATTATTACTTACAGCTACTTTCAATAGCACTGACATTTATTTAGACTCTTTCTAAGATAAGATAAGATAAGATAACCTTTATTAGTCCCACACGTGGGAAATTTGTTTTGTCACAGCAGGAAGTGGACAGTGCAAAAGTTATGACGCAAAAATTAGAATACAATAAGAATAAATACAGTACACAGCTGTACAGAATAGAATAAAATAATATACTATATACAGTAGAATAAAATAGAATAAAAATATACAATAAGATAAAAATAGAATACGAATGCTATATACAACTGAGTAAAAATACAACGATGCCAGAAAAGATTATTGCACTTAGTGTTATTGCACATGTGTGGATGTGTGTGTTTGTTCAGTTAAAGTCTTTGTTGTGGAGTCTGACAGCAGTGGGGAGGAAAGACCTGCGAAATCTCTCTC
>NW_024582534.1:803002-824407 GCF_018398535.1 Haplochromis burtoni | reverse complement strand
TTCAGTTTAATAATGGTGATGACTGTTACCGCCCAGCAGGACCTCGTGAAACTGCCCGTGTGGGTGTGTCCTGCTGGCTCTCCTGCCTTTTTGCACAGCTGACTCCCATCAGCAATTAGAAGTATTTAAGGCCAGAGAAAGGTGTGCTAAAGGGGCAGAGAGCCATATTGGTGGTTGCAGCTAGTGAGCCGTGCGTGCTGGAAATAAGATTAATATTAAATAAGTTCTCTAATCCAGTCTCTACATCTTTGCTCTGCACTAACAGCCCTATCACATAAGCATGGCCCTTTAACAGTTAAACATGGCAGTGGCCATTAGAGTCCTGCAGTGAGATGTGTATGAAATCAGAGTAATGACTGACTTTGAGTTTTCTGTCTTTAATCTGTGGGATACAGTGGGCTGGGTGTACTCACAGACCTACTAATGGCATGAAGACATGCCTGAATGACTGTGCGTGAGTAGTGGTACATCCAAACCCGGGTGTAGGAATTCAGCTTTAAAACTTCAGCATAGCCTCTAACTAACCAGTCTGCAGGACTGGGGAATAATTAGACTTCATAACCTCGAATGATCTCTGTGTCAGCTCGTTTATTTATCAGATTTCACATGTTCTGGTGCACCACTGAGACATTTCTGCGTCATTTATAAAATTGCTTTATTGAAGGGTCCATGGGTCAAGGGGACTTTCATGTTTGATGGAGGCGATAAAATTAATATAAGTGAACAGTGCATCAGATGAGTGTGCCAGACACAGAACAGTAACACATCTCCATGCTAACAATGCAAAGAAACTGTTCAGAGAAACTTCAGTAAGATGTCAGAACAGATCTTAAGCTGAAAAAACAAAAGGTCACCCAGGTAATCCAGGTTTATGCTTCAGAGACCAGCTAAGACCAGACTTTAAAACGTGTTACCAGTTAGTGCTGACCTCAGCATTGTTGACTTATAGACTTTTAGACGACAGAAATCACAACAACAGGCAGGCAGGAGCTTTATATGTAAGGTAGTCTCTACAGTAACACACTGTTGAAAATTGTTGATGCTAAAATAACAGCCTACCTGTAGACGGGTAGAATAGTTTTTGCTTTATCATTGTGGTTGGCACTGTCTTTTTCTTTGTTTTATTTTGGTAGTTTTTAGTTTTAATGACCTTTTTTCTCTTAATTATTTTAGCTGTGTTGCCCACCTGTTTCCTCTTCTCTTGATTAGCCTCGTTGTGTCTCGTTGTGTTTTCATGCATCAAACTGTTCCCCGTGTGTTTCTGTGCTTCTGTTACTTTTATCTTATTTTTTCTGTTATGTTTCCATCAGCCAAATAAACGGGTCGACTCTTGTTTTATCAAGTCTGCCTCTGAAATTTGAATTTGGGTCCTTTATTCTACACACAACATGAGAAGAGGCATCTACATGGGGCTTTCAGTCTACAACATACATGAGACACACTACTTTTATTTGACAGTTTATGAACTGCCCTAATATAAAGAGGAGATATGTACGCTGGCTTAAATGTATTTTAATGTGGGAGAGAAGGGCTGACCTGCCCGGGTCTGCTGATGTCTGAATGATGTCCAGAAAGTAAACGATCAGGAAACTTTCTGCAGAAAACCTGGTCTCAGATCAATCCCACTTTAGGTGGAGCAGCTCTCATTTCTAAAGCATGTTAAGTATCCAGAGTTGGGACCAGGATGCAGACATTTAGTCCTCCCTGCTGTCATCCCCCCTCCCCACAGAGACCCCAGACCATTAAAAGACAAACCTAAAAATCAGCAAAATTTAAATAAGTGTAAAAACAAAAATAACACTCAACTGCATTAAAAATGAAATGTTGTGTGCTGGGGTAGTGTCCTGTATTTATGGCAAGGCAGTCGATTTTGCCCCTTTAGAAACGTGCTAGAGAGCGTCCCCACCATGATGGTCCCATTCATACCACAATGAGTTTATTCATCTCCACTGATGTTAAAGTTGCTGAGGTGCTTTTTCTGATTTGGAAATATTTTACAGCGTTTGCCTGGGAAAATATTGTCAGTGCATGTGCTGATGTAGCTATTAACCACCGTTTCATATTCCTGTAAATCAGAACTGCTCTTTTTTAAGGCAGCAATCTTAAACACACCCGAGTTTGTGGCATTGAAGCCGTCCTAAAGCACCAAATCAGTGTCTTCACTCCAAACTTTAATATTTTATTTACTGGAGGGGCTGTTTGAGGAGCTGGGTTTGGGGCACAGCCTTCTCATGTTGCTACAGAACGCTGACGGGACTTTGAAAGCACAGTCAAGAAGTTGTAGTTGTTAAAACAACAAACATGTGGGTGAGCAGTCTCATGTTTGGTGATAATGTCAGGCTACTGCAGGATGTAAACAGGAAGTACAGACACAGCACTGAAGTCCCTCAGTAAATAAAAAGGTCTGCACTTCACCATCAGCATTTTGATGTTTGCTCAACAATCTCCACCACCTGAATATCCACACACCATCTCTCCTTAACATAAACTGATACACCTTCACCTTTATTTGTACTCAAGGCAAGTGTGTCGTCTCCACAGTGAGTGGAGTGGGTCTGTAGATAGATGGCTGAGTCTGGCACACTTGCAGCAGTCCAGGTTTTTGTAAAAATGACAGGACAACACTGGTTTCATGTTGGAATCTTTCCCTGGTTCTTCGCTCCATCTTGTTTTTGAGAGAGCGGACATTAGCTAACAAAAGGCTACAGACAGCGGTGGTCTGTTTGGTTCAGCCCACCTCTTTTGCCACACCTCTGTCTTGGGTGCTGTTATTGATGGCTGCTCTGTGTATTTGAGCTTGGAACCACTCCCTGAAGAGTCACGTGATCGATTGTACGAGCGGCTTGTACTTTTGCTTGAGGAAGATTAAGTTGTGTTCAGATTTCTCCAGTGTGGGGGGAGCAGGCCCACGTTGAGATGTCTGGTCTGTGCTTTACGGGCTCCAGGCCCTTTGAGCCCCAAGACTGAGGGTCATCTGCACACTCCAGACTTACCCTTTGTTGTGGGGGAGGTTTTAGGCTGCATTGGGTAGGGCAATACACATGGCTTTGGTAAATGGCCTGTATTTATATAGTGCTTTACTAGTCCCTAAGGACCCCAAAGCGCTTTACATATCCAGTCATCCACCCATTCACACACACATTCACACACTGGTGATGGCAGCTACATTGTAGCCACAGCCACCCTGGGGCGCACTGACAGAGGCGAGGCTGCCGGACACTGGCGCCACCGGGCCCTCTGACCACCACCAGTAGGCAACGGGTGAAGTGTCTTGCCCAAGGACACAACGACCGAGACTGTCCAAGCCGGGGCTCGAACCGGCAACCTTCCGATTACAAGGCGAACTCCCAACTCTTGAGCCACGATCGCCCTTGTATGCTGTAGCCTTGTTGTGCAAACAAGCCTGCAGAACTTAATACAGTGGTTCCCAAACTTCTTTTGCTAGGCCCCCCTTTTGTTTAACAAGAAAAATGTTGTCAAGAATGTGGGATACTGTTTGTCCGTGATTTAAACAGCCCAGCGCTGCTCCCGATGAAGGGAAAAGCAATTCTGCAGGGAGACCTACCTCGGCACGTGCAGCTGAGGCCAAAGGGCAGATACGCTTCACCATATTTTCTAGTCTTTGACTTAGAATGAAGTTGGTTTGGTCAGAGGGCCCGGTGGCGCCAGTGTCCGGCAGCCTCGCCTCTGTCAGTGCGCCCCAGGACGGCTGTGGCTACAATGTAGCTTCATCACCAGTGTGTGAATGTGTGTGCGAACTGGTCGCACTCTAGAGCCCTGAATTGGAGAGGCTGAAGACTGACGTGGCAGAACAATTGCTCAGTGCAAACTGTGTATAACTAACTTCTTTTCCTTTAGGATGCTTAGTATGTCTGGTTTGTGTGTGCATGTGGCTACAACAAAGCTATTTGTGGAAAAGCAACAAGTGAATCATAAGAACCTTGCAAACAGATACGATACACTTCACATACATATGGCAACATTCTGTTTTTGCCATTGCCTCCAGAAAGTGTCTTCAGAAACCCTCCACTGTTTCCATAATCGTAATGAAGTTCTGCGAAATGAAACCTCATGGGCTCCCCTGAACGTTAAATACTCATATGCATGTCTCATGAGTCTGTATATGACTGTTTAACAAATTCCAAGGCTTTTTGGACCAACTGCATCACCACTCAGTCATCTTCTGATCTGAGTAGATAAAACTGTGAGCGTGTTTCCTGTGGCCTCTGCCATCCCACAAAAGAGAAAACGAGGCGAATTAGAAAATACTGAAAACTGTTCAGTTCTTGTTTTTTAAATGAGTTTAAAAAAAACTATAGCAATTCAATTAAACCAATCTCTGCTAACTATGGCCCTGTTTTTAACAAATCTTGAGCATCATGATGTGTTGCTATTGTTCCTTTTTGTGCATCTTGTACTGAACTGCCTTGCTATCCTGACCAGCTATTTGTATGAGTACAGATATGAGAAAAGAGCAGAAGTTTGGTCCACTCACCTCTGATTGCAGAGCTGGCATGCGAAGCAGTCCAGGTGGTAGACATTTTCCTTGGCCCTCATAACCATCTCGAAGGCTGGGATTAGCTTGCTGCAGGCTGCACAATTCCCCGTTACACCAAACAACCTGAGGCACAAATGAACAGATGCAAACAAAAATATGTGTGTAAGTTATCAAATTAAGGAATCAGTGGAAAACTCCTTATATATCTAACTTAGCAATTGGCCTCAAAACTGTTTTCTAATTCGTGCCTGCTTTTATTTTTCATACTTTGTGCATTAATTCAAGGATAATTGTAGTGTGAGAGTGCTGTTGAGCCAAGCAAGTAGTAATGACTTTATGAACTTCTTCACAAATAAACTTTTAATCATTACAGAAAAAATTAACCGTCTCACCGACACATTATTACTTACAGCTACTTTCAATAGCACTGACATTAATTTAATTTAAGATAAGATAAGATAAGATAACCTTTATTAGTCCCACACGTGGGAAATTTGTTTTGTCACAGCAGGAAGTGGACAGTGCAAAAGTTATGACGCAAAAATTAGAATACAATAAGAATAAATACAGTACACAGCTGTACAGAATAGAATAAAATAATATACTATATACAGTAGAATAAAATAGAATAAAAATATACAATAAGATAAAAATAGAATACGAATGCTATATACAACTGAGTAAAAATACAACGATGCCAGAAAAGATTATTGCACTTAGTGTTATTGCACATGTGTGGATGTGTGTGTTTGTTCAGTTAAAGTCTTTGTTGTGGAGTCTGACAGCAGTGGGGAGGAAAGACCTGCGAAATCTCTCCGTCCCACACCGTGGGTGCCGCAGTCTCCCACTGAAGGAGCTGCTCAGTGCTGTCACAGTCTGCTGCATGGGGTGGGAGACGTTGTCCAACAGGGATGACAGCTTAGCCGCCGTTCTCCTGTCACTCACCACCTCCACTGGGTCCAGAGGGCATCCTAGAACAGAGCTGGCCCTTCGGATCACCCTGTTCAGTCTCTTCCTGTCCCCAGCAGAGATGCTGCCGCCCCAGCAGACCACACCATAAAAGATAGCAGAAGCCACAACAGAGTCATAGAAGATCTTCAGGAGTGGGCCCTCCACCCCAAACGACCTGAGTCTCCGCAGCAGGTACAGCCTGCTCTGCCCTTTCCTGTAGAGGGCGTCTGAGTTATGAGTCCAGTCCAGTCTGTTGTTCAGATGAACACCAAGGTACCTGTAGCTGTCCACAGCCTCAATGTCCATACCTTGGATGTTCAGTGGTTGCAGTGGAGAATGCTTGTGCCTGCGGAAGTCTACCTCAGGTCGATCTTTCTGAGTTAACTTCAGTAATTATTTCCTCCAAACCATCAACGCATCTTTTAGACCCCATTCCTAAAAAACTGCCCAAAGAAGTCCTGCCATTAAATATGACAGTCTCTCTATTAATAGGCTACATATCAAATCCCTGGGAGCAATAATAAAACCTTTACTCAAAAAGCATCTCTAGACCCAGCAGTCTTAGCTAATTATAGGCCAATCTCCAACCTTCCTTTCATATCAAACATCCTTGAAAGAGTAGTTGTCAAACAGCTAACAGATCATCTGCAGAGGTTTATTTGAAGAGTTTCAGTCAGGTTTCAGAGCTCAGCACAGAAACAGCTTCAGTGAAGGTTACAAATGATCTTCTTATGGCCTCTGACAGTGGACTCATCTCTGTGCTTGTCCTGCTAGACCTCAGTGCAGCATTCGATACTGTCGACCATAATATCCTATTAGAGCGATTAGAACATGCTGTAGGTATTACAGGTACTGTGCTGCAGTGGTTTGTATCATATCTATCTAATAGACTCCAGTTTGTATAAAAATATTCTGTCTCAGAGCGATGCTGAAAAACTAGTTCATGCATTTATTACTTCTAGGCTAAAGTGTTATACCGACTCGCTTTGCTGAATAGTGATATATCAGGATGTCCTAAAAACTCCTTGAAAGTCTTCTGTTGATCCAAAATGCTGCAGCTGAAATACTGACAGGGACTAGAAAGAGAGAGCATGTTTCTCACAAACGGGGTTCTGTTCATTGGCTCTATGATTGTAGGGTCTTAGTCTTACAGTATCAGCGTAACTAACAGCTACAGTGATCCAACGACCTGCATCAGTTTGGAGAGGCCTACAGCTCATCACCCTCTACAGAAGTCAGTACCCCCTGATGAGAATTTCAGACTGGCTGATGACCTCAACACCTTCTACTGCAAACTTGAAAGACAACCACTCATACCTCCCATCTACTCACCCTAACCCCACACCCACAGAAAAGACTAATTGGAGTCCTCCTTCCCCTGCCCCTCTGACCCGCTTCCTGTGAGGAAGATGTGTGTCTGCTCTTCCAGAGACAAAGACCCGAAAGCGTCCAGGACCGGTTACGCTAATGCCTGTGAGCCTGTGTCAACCAACCCCCCTCATCTTCAACCGGATCTTTAACAGATCTCTGGAGCTGTGGGAAGTTCCTTCCTGCTTCAAACGCTCCACCTTCACAGGATTACAGTACTACAGGCCTGTCACCCTTAAGTCTGTGGTCACAAAGTCCATTGGAAGAATGGAAATTACATCACAGAGCACCTGCTGGGCCCCCTGCAGTTTGCCTACTGGGCAAACAGGTTGGCTGAGGATGCACTCAGTATGGGATTGCATTACATCCTGCATCACATCAACCAGGATACTGTTTGTGAACTTCAGCTCAGCCTTCAACGAAGTAATCCCAGACATCTCCATCTGAAGCTCACCCAGCTTACAGTGCCCGCCTCCATCTGTGACTGTATCATGAGCTTCCTGACGGACAGGCAGCAGCAGGTGAGGCTGAGGAGCGTTACATCGCACACCCCAGAGGTCTGCTCTCTCCCTCTACACTAATGATTGCACCTCAGGAGAGCCATCTGCGAAACTTCTGTTCGCAGACGACAACAACGCCATCGGTCTGATCCAGAACGATGAGGAGTCCACGTACAGAAAAAGGAGCAGCTGACCTGCAGTCCAATCCTTCATTAGTGTGCACAAACGTGGCCAAATAAAGAGGATTCTGATATAGAGCGCCTTCAGGTGACTAATGTTGAAATGTGGTACGATACAAATACAATTTAAGTGACTGAATCGAGATGCTTGTGAAGTGTGTTTGGAGGACACATGCATCACCTTATGTTTGTGTTTTATAAAGTGTTTCAGTGGGAAACACAACTTCTTATACCACCACTAATAGTAGTATTCAGTTTAAAAGACAGATTTTACTGTGACCCGAGGCAGCTCTACATGTGTTCAGTGCTGAACCATCTGGAGAACAAGAGGAGCTGCACGAGGACGCTCTTCGTGGACTGCAGCTCATCATTCAACTCCATGATCCTCAACATCCTGACCACAAAACTGGACCACCTTCAGATCCCCCAGCTGGCCTCAGTCAGGCTCCCCCCCCCGACGCAGGGCTGTGTCCTCATCCCCCCACTGTAGCCCCTGTTTACACATGACTGCACACCAATCCACTCAGCCAACGTCATCGTCAAGTAGGTTGCTGGAGCCATCGTGGTTGGGCTCATCTCTGACAGAGGTGACACATCGTGCAGGCAGCGGTAGAGAATTTGTCCCGCTGGTCCTGCGAAAATAACCTGATGTTGAACGTTCTTGAAACAAATGAACTCATCATGGACCTCCTCCGTGTCCTGACGAAGAATAACTAGAACAGGAGCTGCTGCTGGCCTCGTACCGCTCCTCGTGGAGAGCGTCCACTCTTACTGCTTGGGTGTTTGTTACGCAGGGACAACTGCTGAGAACAGGAAAGCTGTGCAGAAGGTAATTAACACCACCCAAAAAGTAATTGGCTGCCCTCTGCCAGCCCTGGAGGATATTGTAAGCCTCTTCTGCCTCAGGAAAACCAGCGGCATCACAGTTGACCCCTTGCATCGCACCCATCCCCTGTTTGACTTGCTGCCCTCCGAACGGCGCCTCAGGTGAATCGGCTCCACCTCCAGACTCACAGCTTCCTCCTCTGGGCCATTCGGATTAGTAACAAACATCCACCCATCTGAGCCACGGTCTGAGTAACCTCATCGCTCGGGCCACACACACACTCAGACCAAATCATCTGCACTACTTCCAAGATCTTTCCCACCTGCACTCCAACAGGGGCCTTCCTGTTGTTTTGTTTATTTCTCCTGTTTGTTATTTATTCCTGCTGTCTTATTCTATTCGGTTCTATTCTGGCGACAAATCACAAACTTGTACATAAAATATTTGTATGCAGTTCATGCTCAGATTTGTTCTTACACCCTGTTTATAAATGAGGCCTAATTATTTGTCTTCCCTTTATTTCCACATCGTTATACTTTTTAAAATGAGTTTTTAGTCGTCTCATAGATGTTAGAATATCTGTGAAGGTTCTCAGTCATCCAGGTCATCGTAGTCTAAGGAGCTTGGAAAGAAAAGCGTCTGGACTTCTTTAAGTTGCTTGAAGACGTTTCACCTCTGATCTGGATGAGATGACCATAGATGTTAAACCAGGTCTACAGGTGCAGCTGAAGCGGTCGGCTCGTTGGTGAACGTGTTCGGAAACAGTTGTTTTATGAGTCAACTGAAATTTCTGCTTTGAGCTCAGGATTTACTTTCACCGTTGAACAAGTTTGACTCCATCTGTATCTCACGCATGTATTTTATTATTCTGGGAAATTCACTAAAGAGAATTATGGAGATGCAAATACTTCTGTTGCTTCTGGTGAACGAGAAGGAGAGTGACAGGCGTCAGAGAGGATTTTTCCACTGAGACATACATGGCCCCAGTCACAAAAATACGCCACAGTGAAAAATAGCAGGGCCACAGCTTGTGCCATCGAAATAGATGGGACGTGGCCAGCTCTGTTGCCCAGGGAGGACCTTATTATTGTGTTCCCTGCTCCAGGGACATTAATGTGAGTATTCGTTACTACACAGTGACCAAGACCAGGCTAGCAAGAGCAAACACATATCTGATAACAAAATCATATTACAAAATAACCTATTAGGCAGAGTTCTGGAGGCACTTTTAGCCTCCATTGTTAAAATGATAAAACAGCATGCCACTCAGTCTGTAAGAGATCATCATCTGATGAATGAACTCGTGGGATATGCAGGGTTGTTTATTAACCTTCAGAAAGGATGTTTCCCAGAGGCAAAGAAGCAGATAGATTGTGCTCATATGAATATCTACAGAACTAAGGGCCGTTGTCAACATACCTTCAGACAGTGAAGCATCTCTCTTGTTACACAGCAATTGGGTGAAAAACAAATAGGACCAATTTGATGGATTAGTGTTGCCTTAATTAAAGGAATTTTGCCTTTCCATCGGAGAAATGAAAATTTGGTGGCATCTCTTCTGATTTGCAGAAAACTGGATTCTGTGGCAGCTTTTGCTGATTTGTCCACTTGCAGAGACACTGAGTGTTTGTGGACAGCAGCTTTGTACAACAACTGTTTGAACCTTAAGTTACACTGTAGCTTCCTCACACTGTACACGGGCACATGTGAGGTCTTTGTCATTCAGCAGCTGATCAGTATTTGGATAATAAATGATTGCCCTTCAAAATAAATCATTCAGGACTCTGTTTGAATCTAAATGGTATTCAGTTTTGCCATTTTCTGGGTCTGTCCATGCTCTCTTCTCACCTCCTGAAAATGTATGGCAGCCTGTGCAGTGGAACAGAACTGACACAGGACTTTGCTTTAGAAAACTTTAGGTGAAAGTCCTCAGGTGGTTTGATATGAGGGATGGTTAAATCGGTAAATAAGCCGACGACTTTCCTCTGAGATTGATTGAATTAAAATGTAACACGAGAGCACAAAACCTTGACATTAGTATCATTTTATCTCACGTAATGCAGAAGTGATTGCAAACTGTGCAAGATCGTATGCTAAAACAAAGCCTTTAAATTCCCTCGTGATGTTTGCACAAACATTAACTGGCTGCTGCACATACACACCCAAATATGATCGGTTCTTGTCCAAGATGTGTGTTTTGAACAAAACTTTAACTATCCATCCATCCATCCATCCATCCATTCGCTTCCGCTTATCCTTTTCAGGGTCGCGGGGGGCGCTGGAGCCTATCCCAGCTGTCATAGGGCGAAAGGCGGGGTACACCCTGGACAGGTCGCCAGTCTGTCGCAGGGCCAACACACAGGGACAGACAACCATTCACACTCACATTCACTCGCACATTCACACCTAGTGACAATTTGGATTAATCAATTAACCTATCCCCACAAGCTGCATGTCTTTGGACGGTGGGAGGAAGCCGGAGTACCCAGAGAGAACCCACGCAAACACGGGGAGAACATGCAAACTCCACACAGAAAGACCCCGGCCTGATGGAGGAATTGAACTCAGGACCTGCTTGCTGTGCGGCAACAGTGCTAACCACCGTGCCAACTTTAACTATAATCACTCAAATTTCAATAATAAAAAAAAAGGATTCATATAAAAAGTTGCACTCTTTGGGAATCTCTCCATGTGTTTTACCTGGTAAACCGCATATTATAAACGATGAATTAACTATACACTATAAATTAGCTTTTCATTGACTTTTCAATCAGCCGAGTGCAACAACTCATTAAAGTTTGTAGACGGTGTTATCACAACAAATGAAAATAATTAAATGTAAATTTAATAAATTTAACATTATTTTTTTCTAAATGGGGAAAAAATCAAATTAATCAGCTTCGAGGAGACCCCACCCCCCACCAAAAAACCAAAACTGTAATATTCAGCTATTAAACTAAAATATTTTTGTCTTATCAAAGATTTGTTTAAATTCTACAAAATATAAAAAATAAAACAAATCTTTAACGTTTGCCCGGGGCTGCACTTTAATCGGCAGCTCAGTGTTTTATAAGCGTTGCCTCTAGCTAACAGAGTATTAGTCTGAATGAAAATGGTTAATTTTGAAATGATGCATTATTTGATTTTCTACTCAAAAAAATTAATTTAAAAAACTTAAATGTTTCAAAAATGATATGCAAACGTCATTGCCTACCTTTCTGTATGACTTCAACCATCTCCTTAAAAGACTAAACCTTCTACAAACCTATACTAATGGGAACATATTACCAGTTTGAACGTATTCCTGGAGTCTCTTAAAAAGCCGAGTCTAAGCAGGGTTCAGTCTTTGTTGTACTGTTGGCTGCCAAAGGCTGTTCAAACAAGTAGTGCACAGTAGACCTCAGCTCACCCAGTGAGGAAGGAGGATGGATGAAGTTTACCTGCCATCCGTCTTTCACTGCTTGACCAGTTGTACAAGACCCCGGGCCTGATGGTACCAGACTGTCACTGGTAACAAATACAGCAGTAAAATAAGTACTGAGGTGCTATTCACATAAAATTCTCCTCACATGTCAATAACAACGAATACAAAGAACCCAAACCATTGATGTCCATAAATGATGTATAACAATGACGGGTAAAAGTGATTGAACACGTTTACTGGAATCTATTTAAGACTTCAGGCAGAAGCCGTGATGAGAGCTTCACGACGCCTCCTGTATGGTGAAACTGGTCGCACAGAGTGTTCGAGTGATTTTGGCCCATTCTTCCACACAAAGTCCCGAAGGTTCGATGACGTTTCAGCACCGGAGTCTTGCACGGTGAGGGTATATGCAGAACGTGGCGGTGAAATGCAGAACCTATTGTTTGTTTGAAACAACCATAGCTGCAGGTGCTCCTCGGCTCTTAGACAACTCTTCTGACCATTTTTCTGACTCTGTCTGAAATCTTGTGCTCGCTGGAACGACAGTAGATTATTGTGCGACCAATGCCACAGTATATTTGGCAACCACAAGTTTGTGACAGTCTTACGAGAGCTCACCATGAGGTGTTTCTTGTGTGACACATTTTATAGGCCATCAGCTGATCTTAATTTGCACTAAGTGGCAGGACTGCTTTCTAATTACTGATACTGTCACGACTCTACATGCCTTTATGCATCTGCCTTTCTTCATGTGTTCAATACTTTCCCCTGTGTCATTGTTACTTTTAACTTAATTATGGACATATATGGTTGGATTTCTTTGCATGTGTGGATCGGATGGGTTATTACTGACATCTGGTGAGAACTGAATAGAAAATTGGTGACGTGTTGCTTATTTTACACACAGATTTGTCATCTGCATCTTGTCCAGACTGTCGGTGGTACAGCGGTTGGACATGTCTAGAACAGTGTTGCTTGTGCTTTAAGAGAACACCAGGCATCACATATGCTTCATACCTGAGAATAATAATGTATCTTTAAAGAGGTCAAATGTTTCTTTTTCTTGATAAAACACGTTTTTGCTCATTTATTCAGCTTCCATGACTTCACCATACTGTCCCACACCACATAGCCCAAAATGGTCGAGTGACACAGCGGCTCTAGTGACGGCTTCTCTGTTGACCTGCAGGCACAGTTAAATAAATAAAGAGACATCAGCTGACCCGTCTATCATTCATTCGTCTGAGTTTTCCAGCACAGGAGAACAATTGGATTAATCCAGCTTGGACAGCAGCTGCTGATAGCAGCAGAGCTTCAAGCAGCCATCTGAAATCCTGATAGCAGTCTTGCTCTCCACTTCCTTCCCCAAACCCCAATCTCTTCTATCCCTCTTATCACATCAGTTGCTCCAGCCTCAGCAGGCATTCATCAGCTGCTGGATTAGAATTTGTTTCCTAACAAACCATTGATCATCAGCCTATTACTAGGCAAATGACAGTTAATTACCCACTACATTAACCACCGGGACCTGGGGACTGACTCCCTGTGCCATCAGTCAACATGATGAATGTGGCAAGTTCAGTAATGCACAACCATTCCCTCATCCGCCTGTCGTGCTGAGAACAACCCCTGGATCTCACTTCTAGGCACCCAGAAAGAAATCTATGGCAATCTGCATAATTACAGACCCCGGGTTAATAACAGCCAAAGGATTTCTAGCATCTCACCACAGGATTTTTAATGGGGTTGTTCTTTGTCCAGTTTTGTCTGATTTGGAATTTAGTCACAGCCAAAAAAAAGCTTAAATGCTAAAATACAACAAAAACCAGCAAAACAAACGTTGAGAAAGGCACAAGACGGAGAAGGCAAACAGAAATATGGATCTGCTGCAGGTGCTGATGTTAATGTTAAGGTTGGAAGATCTAATCAGACTCACGCAGTTTACATACCCTGCATGTATGACTACTGATTGTTATTTAACACATTTTTATTTCATTTACTGTGGGAATAATCTGAGACTCTCCTCCTGGAGTCCTGAGGAAGTCCTGAACCTGAAGCTCTATTAGTGCTCATCTGCAACTGGACGCTCCTAACGATGAGTTATTGCTTGCTTTCAGAGACTGGAGCCACATGGAGGAACATTGCCCTGACCTGTATGTCCAGAAGAGAAGCCACATTGTTACTTATTTACCGTCTACAGAATTTGCTTAAAGAACCAATGAACTACTGGTGGCGTCAAGCTAAGTTGCAATGCAACCCTTTAAAAAAAATAACTTGTGTTTATTTCTTGTTTTCTAGCCAGAACTATCCCAGCAACACCAGTGAACTAGGTCCAGTCTCTGGTGCAATGTGTGCAATGTCGCACACACATAAAGATTAACAGCAAACACACAAGTATGAATCTAGGAAGCATGAATGATTGTTTTTTACAACTGGAATGCTCTAAAGTCTTGACTGGAACCAGGAGCAAACTTGAAGTGATCAATAAGTGTGTCCATTTGGCACTAGCTCACATGTGACTGCTATCGTCCAACCTTTCTATGAACAGCACATGTCAGAGCAGGACATTAAGGCACACTGTGAGTGAATGGACAGACACAGACAACTTTTCCAAGAGTTTCTGGGTCTCTGTTGAGGTTAACTTTCATAGTTCTTGATGTTTGGGCTGCCTCAGAGTGCCTCTTACTGATAGGTACAAACAGACTATGATATTTACCCTGAAACGCCAAAGCTAATTGCCCATACCAATCACTCCAGCATCAGTTACTATAGTACTGTGAAGCTGCAGGGCAGAACGTCTCATGTTATCCCAGCAGGCAGTGGTCTTCAGAATGATCAGTTGTTGTTGAGCAGTCCTCCTCTGCCTCGTTAACTGCTGGTTTATTATTGCACACTTGTCTGGTCGAGCTGTCACAACTTTAAAACCCTTAAGGACCCACAGTGACACTGGTGTCACCGCCCCTTTACACTTAGAGAAAAACTATTTATAATGGTTTTAACTTTGACTTTTAACTAATAAAGTCCCTAAGTGACGTCTACTGCACAAACTAGTTCAGTCATGTGACAAGTGAGGCACTCTGGGTGTTCAAGACACCATTTTCAAAGTCTTGGTCCGCCTGGTTAGCTAATGAGACCACTGTGCTAATTTTAAAAACTTTCTTTTCTTTTTGCAAAGGTAAGCTTTTACTCATTCAGCAATTCTAAACTTTAGATAAGATGTCATAGGTCATTTGTAACCTAGTTTGGTAATATGTCTGAAACAATTTGATCTAGAATCAGTTTGTTAAATATCGCTGTGACAAATATGTCACATCGGGCATTAAACTCCAAATTTTCTTAAAAAAAATGTTGTGACATATTTGTCACAAAAAGACAAAAACTGATCATTTGCTTAGTCAGTTTAGCTCATTCAGTTATTTTAAGTAAATGTATTCTTTGTTGTTAATTCTCAGTCATATTTAACTAAATTCAAGCATAACTAATTTATTAAATTACCTAAATTTGTGATGGAACTTTACTTTAGCTTTGTTGAGGCGTTTTTCAATTACCCCCCATTTTTTTTGTCATTTTCACTCTTTGGTAGAATGGATAAAAAGAAAAAATATAGTGTTCAAGATGCGCTAGAGTTTATCACTGCAGAGGAGAGTGAGTATGAGGGATGTGAAAGATTCTGGAGACCCTAATTACATCCCCCACAAAGATGTGGAGAGTGATGAATCAAGTGAATCCAGTGATTCAGACAGTTGTGATTCAAGTGATTTAGAGACAGAGCCACAGCCATATAGACACTGGGTAGCCCAAGGCAGCTATCAAAGGACAAAAATTCTCCTGGAGAAAGAAAACGTTCGAAACCCCTGAGACCACATTCAAGGGACCCTGTGCCAAACCTCCAGATGAGATCCACACTCCACTGGAGTACTTCAAAAACTTCATCACAGATGATATGCTGCTGTTGTTAATGGAACAAACAAATTTATACAGTGTACAAAAATCCAACCATCTGAGAAATGTAAATACCACTGTTAAAGAACTAGAAATACTCATTGGTTCTATCTGAGGATGGGTCTATGCCAAATGCCTGGAAATCGAGCATACTGGGAAAATGACACCAGGTGTCCTATGGTAGCAGATAACATGTCCCGCAACCGATTTCAAACCCTGTTGGGATCTCTACATTTCACTGACAATACAGATTTATTACACAGAGATGCAGAAGACAAGTGCTGGAAGATCCGTCCATGGCTTGAAATGTTTCGCAAACAATGCCTGGATATCGTCCCAGAGGAGTACAACTCTGTTGATGAGCAAATGGTACCCTTCAAGGGGACACACAGCCCAAGAAGGCAGTATGTGAAGGGAAAGCCCCACCCCTGGGGATTGAAAACCTGGGCCCGGTGCTCATCCTGTGGTATGCTCCATGATTTTGTTGTTTATCAAGGTGGTACTGGGAAGAAGACTTTAGTTGGGATTGGAGGAGATGTTGTGGTGAAGTTGTGTGAAACTCTGCCAGCTGAGCAAAACTACAAAGTTTTTGCTGATAACTTCTCCTCAGCCCCACTTGTGCTCACACTTCTTCAGCGACAGATCTACTTTGTAGGAACACTTCGTGGAAATCGCTTAGCAGGTTGTCAGCTTGAAGATGAAAAAAGTCTTGCCCAGAGAGGCAGAGGATCTGTTGATGCCAGGGTGACTAAGGAGGAGAGCATGGTTATTGTGAAGTGGTATGACAACAAATCTGTTACCCTCATCTCATCCTATTGTGCAACTGAGCCTCAAGATGCAGTCCGTCGCTGGAGCAAATCGGGCAAGGCATTTGTTGAGGTCAAAAGGCCACACATTGTGGAGTACAACACATTCATGGGGGGTATTGACCTGCTTGACGCCTGCATTGCAAGGTACAAGTACCACATGAAGTCACGGAGGTGGTATCTCTACCTGTTCTGGCAAACCACCATGCTCGGTGTTGTCAACGCATGGTTGATTTACCGTCATGACTGCAAGCTACTTGGTGTCCAAAAGCCACTGAAAGAAAGAAGCTTCCAGGCAGAAGTTGCCACAAGCCTGATCCTTTGGAAATCACACAGGGGGGGCCCATCACAGAACAGAATTCTGTTTTTAAAAGCAAGAAAGTGTTTACAGAATTACTTTCTAAATATGGAACAAATGTACCTTGTATGCCCAATGTGACGCATATGTGACATTTCAGATCTGGGGCAGTGGGTGGAGCTATTACAAAAAAAACTTCAGAAATGTGTTATATATGATTCATTTGATATAACTTACAACCCCCGTAATTTTCATGAAAGTAGAAATAGGTCTGGGTTTTTAAGGGTTAAGCTCCCAGTTGTGATGATGATCTGAATCTGGTGTGGGTCCTCGTGTGTGAGCACACACCTGAAGACCCGGAAATTCAAGGAAACTGTTTTGTGAGCTTTTAGCTGAGATTCTGATGTTTCTACCAGACCTGGAGGCACAGCTCGTAAAACCAGATGTTCTCCTGCTGCCCCGGTACCGGGGGCGTTGGGGCTCAACAGGTTAACAACACTGTGCTTGTCCGATACAGCCTCAGGACATCGAAGCTCTCTGCAGGCACGTTCAAGAGTTTCTTGATATTCAAGTAATCAGAAAGTCAGTCTCCTTTCTCTTCACCTATTGTGGTAATCCGGTTGTGCATACGCTATAGGAAACTCAACTTTCAGACGATAAAGGATGCGTTCACACTTCCCAATCTGGAAGCCACTTTGGTTGGGTTTTTGGGCCAGCTTGGGGTTTTCTTGACCTAAAGTCTGTTTATTATCAGATTGAGGAAGCAGATAAACCCAAGGCTGCTTTCATCTGCCCCCTGG
Organism: Haplochromis burtoni; assembly: GCF_018398535.1. Lineage (NCBI taxonomy): Eukaryota > Metazoa > Chordata > Actinopteri > Cichliformes > Cichlidae > Haplochromis > Haplochromis burtoni. Next base: position 806,815 of record NW_024582534.1, on the reverse strand, counting down.
GCTTCTGTGAATTTAACTGCATGCCTCAAGGTCTGACAAATGCACAAAGCAAACTTCAAAGACTAACAGACCATGCATGGTGGATAGGCAGTTGAAAGAGGTACTAGTTTCCTCAATGACTTGTTGACTGTGTTCTACAAAACCCTGAAAGAACATGAAGCAAGGTTGTTGGAGGTTGTACTGGTACCGGGCTGTGAGTCGTTTGGTACCGGGCTGTGAGAGTTGAGGCTCAGGTGTGACATTTATGGTTTTCAGAGTTTTTATCGTTATTTTTTTTTTAAATCGTTTTTATTGTTAACTCAGTTTTCCTGGGTCTTTTCCCAGGTGTTATGAATGAATCTTCTTTTTTTTTGGTACTGGTTTTATTTTGTTGTATTTATCCGCGACACCTTAAAGGCCGGTCCATGAAAAGACTGTTGGACATAAACCGGTTCATGGCGCAAAAAAGGCTGGGGACCGCTGGATTAAAACGATCACCTGTAAAATGTGTATTTTTCCAGATCTCAGTGTGGTACCTGGGGCATGTGGAGCCCCACAGTACAGTTGGGATGGTTTCAGAGAAGATCCCTGCCCTGTGCACCTGCCCAGGTCATCAGAAACTCAGAGAAACCCGTCCGACACAAGCCTGGATTGAAGGGTATCGATTCCACAGTTCCAGTTCACTGGATGCTGAGTCAACCCACAACTTTGATGTGACTGTCCACACATCTCTGAATCCAGGCCTATTCGGCCTATTATAAAATTGTTGGTGTCCCTGTGACAGATTTATTTGGGTTTCCTAAGGAGCCTACATTACATTTTACAGTGAAAAAATATAAATAAAAATTCACCACGTCATATACCATGTCTGCGTCAGGACGGATCTGGCCATAAAACTCTAAAATTTTAACCTCTAAAAATGGGGAACAGGGTATAAACTGGCTTCCAATCTTGGCAAAATGAATTAAAGCTTCAGTTTAGTCACATACTGACTGTTTGCACAGAGGAAAAACTACAAATAGTGTGTCTTTGTCCCAAACATCACTGACGACACACTACACACAATGATCAAAAATCCAGTGGAAGGAACAATGTGTCTTTCTCTTCCTAACTTTCCAACGTCTCCACGTGGGTCTCTCATGAAGACTCTTTAAAATATGATTGGTTAATAGTTTGAATACAGGCTAAATAATAACTGTCGTTGAAGGTGCGCCATTTTCCCCATCAAATTATACAAAACAGAAAAGCGTCCTGCTCTCGACCTCTTCTTCAGTTAATGTGGCCCATCTCATCAGGATGTGAGACAGACATCCAGCACACGTGACCCTCCTTCAAAGTTATTCGCTTGTGATTAAGATCACCCAATTTGATCCTTTAGCATTTTAGCTTACATGTGAAAAGCCCAATTTAATTACAGGAACTCCAGAACACTCAGACTGAAGCATTATTGGGAAGGTAATCGCTAAATGTGTGAAGTGAATTGTGGTATTGGGAGGTTAATGGCAGCCAAGCTTCCCTTGACACAACAGAACAATTATAGGGTGTTTTGGGTGCTTTTAACATCTCTGTGCCACCTCACTGAGCTGCAAGGTGGAAATTGCACAGATAGACAAATTAGCTTGTGTTATGCTAAATGCCATGTGACCCTCTAGCATATGACATAACATGACATAGTCACACAGTATTTACAAACAAGTTATGAGACTACTTTTATGCTTAAAATATTAAATGTATATAATTTAACTTAAAAGCAAATTTGATGCAAAATGAAGCTGAAGCTTGTTGTGACCTGAAAAATGATAAATATGATTGATTGACAAGCCAATTGTTGCTCTCACTGTAACAAGCCATCAGAAACAATGTCTTTTTATATTTATTCCTAAGTACAAACAGCCTTTATATCAGAATCAGAATACTTTATGGAAGGAAATTATGTTTATCTATATATCACAGTGAGGCATTATGCACAGGAACACCTACATTTGCTGGAGTGTCTTGGCTCCTTATTGGTTGAAAATGCGGTGATGAAGCACAATGTGTGACAAAGAAAAGGCAGACAAATAAATTCTTGATAATGAATCTGAGCAAAGCCCGGGCCTGGTCAAACCCAACGATGACAATCCTCTAAGAAGCTTTCTGTAGCACAAATGTAGATCAAGTTTTTGTCACAAGATGAAGAAAAAAGGCTGATACTAGCGTTAGCATTGCTTTACTCAGAACACTTTTCCCAGCTGAGTATGGTTATGAACTTAACAGTGGCTCATGAATCGCTGCACAGAATATGCACATTTTTGGTAGGAATGTACATTATTGCATGATGTGAAAACATTGATTGTTGTAATATTTCATTATTGGCAGAGACCGTGTTAAGAGCCTAACCTGATACAAGCCAGGAGGACCCCAAGCTTTCCTTCTTGCTGACTGTTGTTTGACTGTTTTAACAGCCAAACAGATGTTTTTGCCACCATGAGGATTATTTGACGCACCGTTTGTAAAGTGAAACATGTTGAAGTTAACGGCAACATGTTTCCACATTTAGCTCAAAACCTTACAAAAACATGTCTTTTTTGAGTCATTTTTTTACAACATTTAGTAAAATAATTCTAAGTTTTTATATTTAAAAAACAGTTTTAATGTTAAATGTTAAATCTAAAATAATTAAAATAAATAAAAGCTTTATGAAAACCTCCGGTGCAAAAGTGTGCTGGTAGGGGTCAGATTTTGGTATTACCAGTATTTTGCTAAATGTTGTAAAGAATGACTTGAAAAAAACATTTTTTGTACGGTTTTGAGCTAAATGTGAAAAAATGTTGCAGTTAATTTCAGCATGTTTCACTCTACAAACGGTGCCCATGAGGATTAACAATGAGGTTTGATATCAATGTTGTGTTTAGTAAACACTGAGAAATGCATTGATTTCAATGCATAGAAAATAGTGAGAATAAGATAAGATAAGATAAGACTTTATTGATCCCACAACGGGGAAATTTTTGCGTCACCTCAGCTCAGGTACAGATATATGAAGGAAATACAAAAGTACAATTAAGTACAATCAATGAAAAAAAGTAAGATACACTATATACAATGGTAGCATACACAGTATGTGATTATGGTTTGGAAATATGGAAGACATAAACTATATAGCTTGGAAGGTCATGGAAGGTCCATTATGCATGAAGTGGTGACCGTGGATGTTCAGTGTCCAGTGACTCATGACATCGTGATTGAGGAGTTATGGAGTCTAACTGCTGTTGGGATGAATGATCTGCGAAAGCGCTCCTTCCTGCAGTGAGGGTGTTTCAGTCTCTGACTAAAGGAGCTGCTCAGCCCACTCACAGACTCATGCAGTGGGTGATGTGGGTTGTTCATGATGGATGTCAGCTTTACTAACATCCTCCCCTCACCAACCACATCCACAGACTCCAAGGGACATCCCAGCACGGAGCCAGACCTCCGCACCAGTTTGTCAATCCTGCTCCTGTCCCTGTCCGTGCATCCACTCCCCCAGCAGGCCACTGCATAGAAAAGGGCAGATGCTACCACAGTGTCATAGAAGGTCCTTAACAGAGTCCTGCAGACTGCGAAGGACCTCAGTCTGCTCAGCAGGTGGAGTCGACTCTGGCCCTACAGGACGTCTGTATTTGTTGTCCAGTCCAGTTTATTGTTGAGGTGAATACCCAGGTACTTATAAGAGTCCACTATCTCAATGTCTTTCCCTTGGATGTTCACCGGTGTTGTAGGGGGTGACTTCCTCCTGAAGTCTATGATCATCTCCTTTGTCTTGCTGGTGTTGATTTGGAGTACGTTGTAGGGCTGCCACGATTAGTCGACTAT